>NW_026892673.1:600000-867500 GCF_033815535.1 Pezoporus flaviventris | reverse complement strand
AGAGCGCCTACAATATGCTGGGTGCATGGGAGGAGCCCTGCTTAGTATGTTTCAAGTAGCCTGGGGGTGAATCCATGACTTGGAGGAACAGATCTATCAATTCTAACAAGAACTGGTAACTGAAAAAGTGAGAGGGGTAGTGCAACAACCAGCTTTATTAGCCGCCACTCAAGTATCATCAGGGTGTCAGGAAAAAGTATAGAAATTAGCCACATCATATGCAGTATGTACTGCACGGCAGTGGCGGAGGTGCCCAAAGTCAGGTGAGGATACGGGACCTCGGGTACGGGCAGTAGTAAACCCAACCAGATTGGGATCCCGAAACATGGGTTGGGGACATCTTGAATACCTCTGATAGCAAGAAGGAGGAAGATGAGTGGGAGAGAAATGTGGAGAGTGCTCAGGAAGCTCCCATGGTAAAACAGAAGGGGGCCATGGACCCAATATCAGGACATTGTGCCCTAGCAGCTATTATGGGAGATTTTTCATCAGAGGATGTAAAAAATCTACTGGCCAAGTATAGCCAAAGACCTGGGGAGAAGCCCCAGCAGTGGCTTGTCTGGCTCACAGAAGAGGGGGCAGATAGTGTCCTTTTAGGCAGTGCAGACTCACCCCAGTTCAGCAGGCTATCGAGTGACCTGTTTGTCCCACAAGCACTTAGGGTGGTTCTGGCAGGGACTAATGCCCCCCTTTTTACGGTATTAGCATATGGGTTAAAACAGTGATACAATGCAAGGAGCCTGGCCTCCTACTAGCGGTCAGTGGGTAACCCTGCCTCAGGCAAAGGTGTTACTAAAATGGGAAGGTATGAAAATGGTGGTACAGCATGGGGATCCAGGGCATTACATGACAGAACCCTTCACAGCTGCAGTATGTAATTTGCTATTGGAAGGGGGCACTACTGCCTGGAAGCCTTATCTTATTCCCGTCGTAATGGCTGCCCAGGGTATGACCATCAGTGATATGATAGAAAAGATAGGACAACTGGGAGAATTACTTGGGCTGGATAAACCCAAGAGTCCCCCGTGAACAGGACCAACAGGACTGCCACCCCAAACGCGTGGGGACTGAGTGGAGCATGGGGAATAATTTCAACTATTTAAGCAGTTGTTACAAGAGGGGTTCCTGATACAGGGTATTGATGGCCAGCCCCTATCATTATTGAGGCGCATGGCTAAAGAGAAGGGCTTTAAGATTCACAGTTACAAGTATTGATGCCATGAAGAAGAGCGAGCATGAGGACTGTGTTCAGCTGCCTGGGTTTAATAACATGCTATACCCATGGCAGGAGGTCGACAAGACCGTTGTGAGGTTCCATCTGAAAACCGAATAGGGAAGTGGCCAAGCCCCAGGGCCAAAAATCCATTTAACTCAATATGACTTGTGCCCCTTTGTCACATGTTATATTTGGTGGTCGACCACCAACATACAACAGGTGAGGGCATTAGTGGACACCGGGGCGGAGGTCACAATTTTACATGAGAACCCGAAAAGACACCGGGGTGTGAATACTACAGTCTGGGGCTTGGGGGATGCACCAGTTCAGAGGATTCAAACCAGAATCAGATTACAAATTGGGGATTGGAAACCTAATAAATATAATGTCATGATTGCAGCAACTGATGAATATATAATAGAGATAGATTTGCTAAAGGGTAACAGTCTGGTGTTGGGTAATGAGTTATGGTCCTTTGGTGCTCCTCACTGGTTTCAGGTACGAACTGTAGTAGTGGGCCTCATCCCAGATCCCGCACCTATTCCTGTCTTTCAGGAAGTGGTAAATTTGAAACAGTACAAGATACAGCGAACCATAGACGAGTTAATTGAAGCAGGAGTAATAAGACATGCCCACTCTCCCTTTAATACTCCAGTTTGACCCTAAAAAAAAGTCTGATGTTGGTTGGTGGATGACGGTAGATTACCGAGGAGTGAACAAGGTTACGCCACCCATCACTGCTGCAGTACCCGAGGTAGCCTCATTAATTCAACAAATACAGCAACATGCTGGGTGATGGTATGCCATAGTTGATGTTGCTAATGCATTTTTTACCATTCCTATCGCCCTCGAGACGCAGGATCAGTTTGCCTTTACATGGAGAGTTGTCCAATACACGTTTGCCCAACTACCCCAGGGGTATAAACATAGTCCCACATACTGCCATCAGGCTCTTAGTCGCACCCTGCAACAGTTTACAGTAGGTTCTAAGGTACATATTACTCAGTATATTGATGATATTATGATACAGGAGGAAACTTATGAAGAAGTAGAAGAGGCATTGGAGGAAGTACAAACTGGCCTACAGTGGTCCGGGTGGGCTATAAACCCAAAAAAGGTACAGGGAACAATCACCACAGTAAAGTACCTTGGTATCATTTGGGCGGATGGGGTGCAGAAGATGCCAGAACAAACTCGAAAAATGTTGCAACAGTGGCCCACCCCAGAAATGAAATGACAAATCCAGCAATTCTTAGTAGCCATGGGATTTTGGTGGACTCAGTTACCTGGTGTCGTGGTTTAAACCCAGCCAGACAGCTCGTTCACTCACTCCCAGTGAGTGGTGCCGGGCTGGAAGCAGTTGAGGCCTGTGTGTCCCCTCCCCACCCAGGGGCTCTCCCCTTACCCGCTCCCAGAGGGAGCACCAATGACGACAATGATAAGAGAAAATAACAAGGGAAGAGAATACGATACCACCCACCAAAAAACGAGTCCTAAACCAGAAGACCCCGTGTCCTTCCAGGTAACTCCCAGTTACCCCCCCGGGCATGAGGTGCTGTGGTATGGAATACCTCTTTGGCTAGCTTGGGTCAGGTGTCCTGTCTCTGCTTCCTCCCGGCTTCCCCTCCTCCCTGGCAGAGCATGAGCCTCACAAAGTCCTTGGTCAGGGTAAACATTACTTAGCAACAACTGAAAACATGGGTGTTATCAGCATTGTTGCCAGGCTGGAAGTCAAAACACAACGCTGCACCAGCTACCAAGAAGGAGAAAAATTGACTGCTACTGCTAAACCCAGGACAGTACTAAACCCAGGACACTTGGGTTGGCTAACTTACTTAAACCTTTACACAAACTGGCAAGGAAAAAGGCAGAATGGGAATGGGAACCCAAGCAGGAAAAGGCTTTTGAAGTGGTGAAAACCCTAGTGACTGAACAACTGGAATTGCACCCACTGTTGCTGGGACCTGTTGAGTTGCATGTCTCAATTAGTCAAGTTGTAGCACTATGGAGCATATGGCAGCTCCAAGATGGTCAGCCTCGGCCCCTTGGCTTCTGCTCATGGCAATTAAGCTGGGCCGCCACACGATATGCAGCCTTCAAACAACAGTTATCAGCCATTTACTGGGCATTAGCGGATACTGAAGCTCGTACTTCCAGTCATGAAGTGTTGCTTTGGACAGAGAGTCCAATTATGACTTGGGTCCTAAGCAATTCTTCTACTCCTAAGATTGGACATGCCCAGGAAGCCACTATAAAAAAATGAGATGGTACATACAAGAGCAGGAAAAGTCAGGACCAAAAGGATTGCAGTATTTGCATGAATTGGTAAGTGACAGAGTGACTGGGGCCCCCAGACCACTAAACTGTGAACAAGTAGATTACCAGACTGGCAGATGGGGTCCCCCTCATGAGGAGTTGACAAATGAGCAGCGCGAGACTGCCTGGTTCACGGATGGAAGTAGTAATGGTACTAAGAAGTGGCCCGCAGTGGCATTTAATCCCGCTACCAAAACACACTTGGTAATGGAGGGAACCTTAGGCAGTAGTCAGTTAGTGGAATTGGTGGCAGCCTGGCAAGCCATTGATGTGACCCTGGAGGGAAGAATATGTTATCTATTTACAGATTTCTGGGCAGTGGCGCAAAGGCTGGTGAATTGGTTAGGTAAATGGCAGCAGGATGAATACAAAATAGGAACCAAGGAGGTGTGGGTGAAGGAGTATTGGAAGAAAATATGGGCTGCTTTATGAACTAGAATGATCCAAGTGCATCATGTGAACGCACACACTACCACAACAACAGAAACTGCACGGTGGAGCACAGGGGTTGACAAGCAGGTGCACGTACATAGCACAGAGATAGACTAAGAGGAACAGATGGGATTTGCCCAATGGGCCCATGAGAAAGAAGGGCATACAGGTGAGGATGCCACCCAAGGGTGGGCAATGGCCTGGGGGGTGCTGCTGTCTCAGAATATGATAGAACAAGTTATTGCAAACTGTTCAGTCTGTCAATAACTAAAATAGGCCAAGGTGTTCTCTACTCCCATGGGAAAACTGAAACAGGGATTAAAGGGAGGAGAAATTTGGCAGATTGATTTTGTCGGACCCTTACCTAAGCATAGGTGGCAACGTTATGCCTGTGTAGCTGTAGACACCTTTTCCAGTGTCATTGTGGTAATTCCCACATGGTATACAAATGCTCATGCGATGGTTCGTTGTTTAGAAACCACTGAAATATATTATGGAACGCCTGTAGAAATCCAGTCAGGCAATGGAACACATTTTAAGAACGCAAAGGTAGCCCAAAGGGCCCATGAACGTAATATCACCTGGACCTGGCATTTACACCACCAGCCGCAAGGGGCAGTATTAGTAGAATGAATGAACAGGTCGCTAAAATCACAGTAGACACATTTGGAAGGAGGTACATATTCTAAATGGGTTGATCATCTAAGTGAGGCCCAAGGCATTTTGAATAACCGTATGCTATCTCTTACATTGAATCATTTGAATTTAATGAAAGGAGAAACCTGGGAAATTGGTCGGGTAGCTCATGGTTCAATCACCATCTAAGGAGGGAAGGATTATGTAGTATACTATGAAAAATGAAGTTTAGTACTAATTCGAAAGCAACCCTTAGCCTTAGAGGCACAAAAACCACAATGGTAGCAAACAAATGTGGTAATCCATGTGCAACCTAGTGCAGGAATACATATGCAGATAATAACATTGCATCCTGATTGTTGTGGTTTAAGCCCATCCAGCAACCTAGAACCACGCAGACGCTCGCTCACTCCCCCCACTTCCTCCCCCCGCTCCCAGAGGGATGGGAAGAGAATTGAAAGAATATAGCTCCCACGGGTTGAGATAAGAAAAGTCCAGTAACTAAGGTATAGCACAAAACCACGACTGCTACTACCAATAATAATAATAATGATAAGGGAAATAACAAGGGAAGAGAATACAACCGATTACCACCTGCCAACTGATACCCAGCCCAAGCTAAGCAGTGAACTAGCCCTTCCAGGTAACTGCCCCTAGTCTCTATACTGGGCATGACGTGCTGTGGTATGGAATACCTCTTTGGCTAGTTTGGGTCAGGTGTCCTGTCTCTGCTTCCTCCCGGCTTCCCTTCCTCCCTGGCAGAGCATGAGAGCCAGGAAGTCCTTGGTCAGAGTAAACTTTACTTAGCATCGCTTTTATCAGCATTGTTCCCAGGCTGAAAGTCAAAAACACAGCACTACACCAGCTATTAAGAAGGAGAAAAATGACTGCTACTGCTGAACCCAGGACACTGATCTAAAGAAATTAGACATCCACCTAGTAAATCCTGTACAAACAGATGTTGGAGGTGATCCTGCCTCTCTACTCTGCTCTTGTGAGACCTCACCTGGAGTACTATGTGTAGTTCTGGTGTCCTCAACATCAAAAGGACATGGGACAGTTGGAAAAAGTCCAGACGATGTCCATGAGGATGATCAGGGGGCTGGAGCACCTCCCACATGAAGATAGGCTAAGAAAGTTGGGGCTGTTCAA
This sequence comes from Pezoporus flaviventris, assembly GCF_033815535.1. Taxonomy (NCBI): domain Eukaryota; kingdom Metazoa; phylum Chordata; class Aves; order Psittaciformes; family Psittacidae; genus Pezoporus; species Pezoporus flaviventris. The sequence continues at coordinate 861,748 of NW_026892673.1, read as the reverse complement.
CCTGGAGAAGAGAAGGCTGCGTAGAGACCTCATAGCAGCCTTCCAGTATCTGAAGGGGGCCTATAGGGATGCTGGGGAGGGACTCTTCATTAGGGACAAGGGGTAACAGGTTAAAACTTAAACAGGGAAGTTTAGATTGGATATAAGGAGGAAATTCTTTCCTGTTAGGGTGGTGAGGCACTGGAATGGGTTGCCCAGGGAAGTTGTGAATGCTCCATCCATGGCAATGTTCAAGACCAGGTTGGATGAGGCCTTGGGTGATATGGTTTAATGTGAGGTGTCCCTGCTCATGGCAGGGGGGTTGGAACTTGAAGTTCTTAAGGTCCTTTCCACCCCTAACTATTCTATGATTCTATGTTAAAAAGCCCATTCTGTTAGGCCTGAGGAATACATCTAACCAGAAACAGGTCCTTCCTGCCAGAATCTGGTGTTATATTTGTTATGTCACAGGCTTGGTAAAATTAAGCGGCCCTGCTTGCCGGTTCGCAAGTGGGAAAGTATGGCATCGGAAGCCAGGTAGTTCTGCCCCGATGCCAGCCAAGGTCCTAGCTGCAGATGATTCTCATGCGGTTGCCATTATCTGTCAAGGGTTTATTCAGTGGCTTAGGGTTCCGGCAGAACACTTACAGCACAGGGAATAGGTACACCTGGGGGGAGGGGCAAACCTGTTCTCTTTTTGGTTTTCAGACATTCGGTATGGCCTATCATCCAGCCCAGAACCAAGTTGTCAATTACTCTTGCCAGTATCAACCACCATGACACCTTATGCCTAAGTACTGCTTGATTCAGAGAAAACTCCAGGGACAAACTCGCAAACAAAGTTTTCAAGCTGACAAGCAGGTATTCTTTATTGCGGCGCCGGGAGACACGGCGGATAGCTCCTTCTAACGTGTGTTCCCGTATTACTACACAAGCCACCCTTATATAGTCCCTGGGCATACACACATATTGATGAGGCTACATATGGATTACATCATTTTCCAGAAAGTTCCCCGCATACGTACAGAATTGTGGTGGCAGTCTCTGAGGGTCGTTTACTTCTTCCAACAATCTTCGTCACTTCTGGCAGCCTTTGAAGCATGCGCAGTAGATGCTCATACCAGTTCAATTAGTTCATTCGCACCAGAGACATAATAATCCTCCTGTCCTCCTACTTATCAGTTAGTTTAACTGTAGTGCATCCTGGACACCTGCGGTTCCCAGATACTCCTTATCCCTCTGTCCTGTTCTTCTAGACTTTTTTTCTTAAAACTATGTCAACTATAATGATTTATCTTGTACAAGAATTCTCAGTATGTTCTCTAGCTGCCCTCTATTTTTTCCTATGTAAAATGCACCTCAGTAATTTTCCATTGCTACTGTTACAAAGCCATCAAACTTAACATTACTTAAAACTAATTCTAAAGGTTTCTATATTCCATTTTGTGCCCCCTTGTCTCAAATCCCCCCTTTTTCTGTCCTTTTGCAAATTCTTTTGCGACATTTTATATATTACCATTGCCATCAAAAGTCTTTTTGAAATAATTTCCCATTTCTACTTGATGCTTGGTTTCATTTCTCTTCCAATCTTCATAATTTATCATAGACCGTTTACAACACCAGAGGGAACATTGTATCATACCACAAGTAATCAATATTAAAATAATTAACATAAATATTCCTGCAACCAGTTGCCTCAACCAGGAGAGATTAGGTAACCATGAAGTTAACATTTTCCATATTTCTTCAAAACCCCAGGAGGTGTCATCCATGGCCATTTCATGAAATATCTTAGTTTGTTTCCAAATTTCCTCCAGATCTGTTTCAAGTCTGACACTTTAGTCTGTATAGGAACAAAAACTTTCACTGATTATGGAACAAACCCCTCTTTGTGATGCCGGTAACATGTCTAGAGCCATTCAGTTTTGTAATATCACCTTAGATAGGCTAGTTATCTCTTTTTGTTCCACTTGAGTTATATCAATGTTTTTACTTTCCATTTCTTCTATGGTTGCTGAGATATTTACAATTGCCTTCTCTAATTCACTTACTCCCAAAGATGGAATTAGCCCTCTTACAAAACTACAAAATGCTCTGTGCCGTTCAATAATAGGGTTAAACCCTTGCTTAATTTGTTTATCAAAACTTCTAATCCAGGTCCCGGAAGATACCTGTTGATAATAGTAAAGTTGGGTATTACAGCACCTAAGGTGCATGCCCCCTTCCAGTTCGGGGCGGGAGTAGAGTCTTATAAGCATTTTCTCCACATAACCAATACCATCCTTTCCATTTAGGAATGGGCCACCACTGAACTATGATACCATCTCTATTAATAGCATGATTGCAATTTGAATGGTGACCTACATCTGTGGCATTTAAACAAGCATGATCTCCTACCCTGGTTCCTGGTGGAATCCATCTTTGTGCACAGGTGTAATATTTATTACCTGGATTAGGATTAACTATTCCGAATTTTAACCTTTCTTTCGAATACAGATTGCTAGTGTTCACCCACAAATTTGTCCATGCGATAGTGTTAGGAATTGGAACTCCAGTTAATGGAAGGTCAGGATTTTCTACTGATTTAGGCAACTGTGCACACACCCAACAGTCACTACGATTAAAACCTTGGTGACATTCTGCACTAATTTCAGGTATAAATTCTGGTCCCAAACTTGTGTGTCAGTTATGATATGAGTCCAAATTATGACTGACGCAATTTCATACGTAAGGGTCCTGAAGGTTCGATCTGCCATGTCTTCTCAGGCTCTGGTGCTTTCTTAATTCTTGAATAATGTATCCAAGCAGGTTGTTCCTTTATCTTCACTGCGTGGTGGTGGTCAGTAATACCTGGTACGGTCTGATCCACTTCTCCTGTGGAGGATCTCCTGAAAAATTCTTAACATAAACCCATTCTCCAGATCTGAAAGGGTGAATCAGATATTCCAAACCTCTTGCTCTTGTCCCTACTATTCTCTTATTTATCTCCTCCAGTTGTTTTCCCAGATTGATCAGAAACTGTCAGAGATAGTCTTCTCCCACTTCTTGAAAACTTTCTCCTTTAAACTGGGACTGATATGGTCTTCCATACAAAATCTCAAATGGACTGGCCTCTTCTTTCGTCTACAATCTAGTTCAAATTCTTAATAGAGACAGTGGTAATGCCTGGTACCAATATAAATTCCTTTCCTGACATATTTTACTAATCTGTTGTTTAATCAGATGGTTCATCTTTTCTACTTGCCCACTGGCCTGAGGCCTACATGGAACATGTAGTGCCAGTCAATTTCCAATTTGCTTCTGGGCAGAGGTGTTGGCGGGTAAAGGTTTAGCTTCTATTACCTGTGAAATAGCGGTAATGGCATATCCTGCCTTTTGTTCACCATTATTCATGAAGCTACTACCATCGGTGAACCAAGAATCAGCATCTTCCAGAGGTTTTTCTTTCAAGTCTGGTCGGCTCGAATATACAGTCTCTATGGTGGACAAGCAGTCGTGTGTTAGTGGTTTTGTCAACTGTTCCTGCAAAAAAGATGCTGGATTCACAACATTAGTGACCACAATTTCTATATCATTTTGTTCCACAGTGGTGGCCTGGTGTTTTAAGAAACATGAAGGAGATAACCAGTGGGCTCCTTTCTGTTCCAGGCCTGCTGATACCACATGGGACACTAGCACAGTAATCTTTTGTCCCAAGGTGAATTTGCGAGCCTCTTCAATATTCATGGCAACTGCTGCCACAGCCCTTAGGCATCCGGGCCATCTTTGCTCACTTCATTCTGCTGTTTTGAAAAATACGCCACTGCCCTTCTGTATGGTCCTAGTTTCTGAGCAAAGACCCCCAAAGCTATTCCTTGTTTTTCATAGGAATATAGCCAAAACGGTTTAGTCACATCTAGAAGTCCCAGAGCTGGAACTCTCATTAGCTCTGTTTTTAAATTTCTAAAAACATCCTCTGCTGAATCAGTCCAGTCCAGAGGGGGAGGGTTTCCCTTCAACAGTTCATACAGTGGTCTTACCAGAACGCCATAATTATGCATCCAAAGTCTGCACCATCCTGTCATTCCCAGGAATGTCAGGAGCTCCTTGACAGTCGATGGTTGTGGAGTCTGGCATTAGGCCAGGTCCCTGACAGCCCAGTTCCAATTCAGTCACCAGAACCACCCCATGGCACTTCCCCCCCCCCCCCCGGGCAGTCTCACTTCCAACATCCGAAGTTCCCATAGCACGCACACTGATCCGGTTCAACAGAAGAGTCCACTCCCCACCTCCACCCGACATCCCTCCTCCCATGCTCAAACACAGTAGCTGCTTGAGCTCCACCCCTTTCCCCCTTGGTTTTCCCTTTTTTTTTCTTCTCACAGCTGCTCAGCCTGCTCTGCAGGGGCTGCAGATGCCTGCCTCTGCAACAGCACTTCTGGTTTAACTCTTTCTTAACTCTGAATGTGAATATGCTGCTTGTTGCCAGTGACAGCAATCTCAGTCTGTCACTCCGCGTGATTTCTTAAAGTGAAAAACATATCTGCATACATTACTTCATCCCACTTTCCTTGCCACCTCAAAATAAGATTAATTGTAACAATGTATTATAGCTCAGAGTTCCATTTTTAGGCCATTTTTCCTGATCTTCCAAAGTATACAAAGGCCACCATTGGTTACAATATTTTACCAATGTTTTCTTATTTACCGAGCCCCCAGGAGACCCTCAAAGTTCTTTCCAGTGTGCCAAAATGCACCCAAAAGGACTCTTTTCCAAGATCTCTTCACTCTGCTGATTTTCCATTATCAATCTCACATTCACACACTCACACACACAAACGGGATCCCACAGACACACTCCACACAGTTACAACACTTGAGACAGAGACAGAGACTAAAATTCAACCAAACAAACAACAGTTAACAACACAGTTATAACATCCTGTCACCAGTACCAAAATCACAAGACCAAAATCATTACTGTAAAAAGCCACAAAATAAGGCGAATACCGGTAGAATCAAAAGCAATGCATCCTAACCCCTACGGCTCAGACCATATTGCAACATTAATAGGGGGGTTTCCTTGAACCCTTTATAGTTGACCAGCCTGTCAGTGTCCCAAGAAGGATGAGCCCCTTGTGCCTGACCAGCCTGTCTGCATCCCACTGTGGGACGTACTGGACAGCCCACTGTATCGGAGGGTGATTCGACTAACCTATTCAGGGACCCACGCTGACAGCATCACTGAATCAAATCCCTTATGGGCTGTTGATAGCACACTGGACCCAAAACCATTTCCACAAGACACCCCCTGCATCTTGTAGGACCCAAACCACAAGATGCCCCCTGCTTAGTTATAACAGTCTGTCACTGATTCCAAAATCACAAGACCAAAATACTTGATGTAACAAGCCAAAAAAATAAATCAAATGCCAGCAAGAACCAAAACCATTTCCACAAGACACCCCCTGTGTCTTTCAGGACCCAGACCACAAGAAGCCCCCCACTTCTTGTGGCTGTATACCAGTAAAATCCAAAACCTTTTCTACAAGACACCCACTGCATCTTGCAGGACCCAAACCACAAGATACCCCCTGCTTCTTGTGGGTGTATACCAAACGGACTCTAGCATCCGGGTATACGACTTTACCTACGAGATTTACTATCTCGATTTATGGAAGGCTTCCAAACCATGCGTATGCTTACCAAACCAACCCAATTACCAATTTTGACTTTATGCAAGATGCCCTCTGCACCTTACAGACTATACAAAAGAAAAGGATACCTTTTTTGAAGATGGTTCTTGTCTGCTCCCACAGTGATCCAAATGAGTCAAGGGGTCCCTCTGGGAAAAACTCCCGAGGGCCCTAGGGAGCCCTGTCCTCCATGGGTCCTGCAGCCAAGCAGAGTGTCCCACCTGGGGTGCCAAACTGATTTGGAGAAAACTCCAGGAACAAACTCGCCAACAAAGTTTTCAAGCTGACAAGCAGGTATTCTTTATTGTGGCGCCGGGAGACACAGAGGATAGCTCCTTCTAACGTGTGTCACTCCAATTGCCACACAGCCGTCCTTTTATAGCCACTGCGCATACATGCATATTCATGAGGCTACATATGGATTACATCGTTTTCCAGAAAGTTCCCCGCATACGTACAGAATTGTGGTGGCAGTCTCTGAGGGTTGTTTACTTCTTCCAACAATCTTCATCACTTCTGGCAGCCTTTGAAGCACGCGCAGTAGATGCTCATACCAGTTCAATTGGTTCATTAGCACCAGAGACATAATAATCCTCCTATCCTCCTACTTATCAGTTAGTTTATCTGTAGCCCATCCTGGACACCTGCGGTTCCCAGATACTCCTTATCCCTCTGTCCTGTTCTTCCAGACTTTTTTTCTTAAAACTATGTCAACTATAATGATTTATCTTGTACAAGAATTCTCAGTATGTTCTCTAGCTGCCCTCTATTTTTTTTCTATGTAAAATGCACCTCAGTAATTTTCCATTGCTACTGTTACAAAGCCATCAAACTTAACATTACTTAAAACTAATTCTAAAGGTTTATGTATTCCATTTTGTGATTTTGTGCCCCTTGTCTCATGCTACAGCATCAAATCCATTTTCGACATGTCTCATTGGAGTGCCATTAACAGAAGGAGAATTGAAGGAGGCGGTGAACTTAAGTTTGTCAGATGCACAGCAGACAGCCTTCGGGAACTGGAACAGTACACAAAATTGGTATAGCTGGTTACCACGGACTGGAAAGACTCCAGTGTTACCTCCTCAAGTGTTAAGTCTCCTGGGGACCATACCTGGGAATGCCTGTTGTACTTCCTTTAACTATACTGGATGGTTTGCACCATATAATAGCATAATGGATGTAGGATCAACTAATACTGTGTATCAAAATCATAGTTTGTGGTGTAAAAACCAAAGTCGTATGGTCACTATGGCTTTTAATTCACCCACGTCTCTACCATCCGGGCTCTTTTTACTGTTCTGGGATAGAGCTTGGTATGGCATCCCTGCTGCAATTAATGGAGGTCCATGTACTTTGGCAAAATTAACTGTGTTACAACCCAATGCTACGTCACTAGCTTTAAAGTCTTGCAAATGCCAGAAAAGGTCCCACGGATTCGATGCCAGCTGTGACAGTAATGTGGACTTCTGGCATCCTTCTTTTCTCCTGGAGTGGCGTCAGCACAGGCATTGGCCACCTAACAGAAACTCGGATGTTGGTTAGTGAAAGAGAATACTGCCACCACTGATGCTATTCAGTATCTGTTAACCTATGTGGACTTCATTTGACATGCCGCTCTTCAAAATAAAGTGGCTATTGACTTTCTCCTACTAGCTCATGGACATGGCTGTCAAGATTTTGACGGCATGTGGTGTATGAATATGTCCGATCATTCTAAATCTTTTCACAATTGGATCTATTATCCAATCTGCAAATTTTATCTAGGCAACTGCAGGTAAAGGATAGCTGGAACCCCCTCTGTAATCTCCGATGGGGAAGGCCTTGGCTCCAAAAAATTACTCCTTTTTGGACTTTTATTATTAATAATATTTTGTATTATATTCTGTATACCTTTGTAATTCTCTTGTATTCAATGAATGATAACTAGTTTTTCTGCTGGAGGTTCGTATGATTTCGCTTCGGGGATGATCCACACACAGACCACACAGTGGCATGTGTTAGGCGAGCCTAACACATGAGGTAATGGTCCGTGGTGGCCCCCCCCCCAGAAGCTGGTTTCTTTATCATCTTCACAGGGTCCTTGGGGTTGATAATGTACTCTTCGGAAATATCCTTTACTGTATCTGTTAGATTCTCTATATTTTCCTATATCAATAAACTAGTTGTGAGTTCTCTATTTTTCTCTCATTTTCTCTCACCTGGAAACCTCAAAATCTGGAACACTGTCACACTGGCCAAATGGGGCTATTAAAGGGTGAGTGGGTCCTGCTGATTGCTCCTTGGCTTTCCAGTCGACGGATTAGATATGGATGGGAATCAGGGAGTGTCAGCTGGTGCGATATTGCTGCCTGTGCACTGTTGTGGTCACAATTAGCACATCCTGTTCTTTGACCTTCAGCACTCCGAAGGAGACATCCTTTTACCCTCCTAGTCATCCCCGCAGACCATTTACATTTGAGAGTTTTGAATTTTTTGAATGGCCTTTTAATGCTGTTCAGACTTGTTTGCTGATGGTGATGGGAATCACCATGCTAACACGCATACAGAGTGTGTTTTGCCCACTACTGATTTCAAGAGTTAGGCAGATTCAGGTTTGGGTCTTGTCTGGGGTCAAACGACGATGTAGGAGGACCGAGAGATTTTCCCTGAGGCTGGACAGCCATGAGTGGCAGGGTGTGTGGGATAATATGGGCAGTTGTCTAGGTCAGTGGGCCCCTCCAGTTCTTTGGAATTTCACTACCGAACAACTGCAAAATCCAGAAGAATTAGTAAAACACTTAAATGAGGTGTGTGGTCATTCTGGCCATACCAGAGATGGACAAATCACGGCAACGTGCTGGGGCTTGGCCTATGCTTACCGGGCCTTGTTCAACACTATCCAGCACCTTCAAAAGGAAAAGAATGTCGGCGGATTTGAGGGCAAAGCGACAGTCGCTACTCAAACTTTGGCTGCAATGAACTGCGCAGCTACCCCAGTGGCAAGTACAGCAGCTGCTCAAACTTCAACTGCAACAGACAGCGTGGCTACCCCAGCTCCAAGCACAGCAGCTGCACCAACCCCAGCGACAAGCACAGTAGCTACACCACCCCCAGCAACAAGTACAGTCGCTACTCAAACCACAGTGATAATCACTGCAGCCAAACCAGAGGACCACTTCGTACCAATATCAGTTGCCCCTGTACGCAAGAGAACAAGCAAAAAGGAGGCAAAAAGGGTGAAGCGAGATGAAGAACCAATGAATTCACCACCCAGTCCAGAATCTGATCAGGAGTCATCATCACATGACGAAGAAGAAGAAGAAGAGGTAACTTCTCGACCTCGGACCTCAACCGAGCTGCGGAACATGCGAAAAGATTTTACCCGTCAACCAGGGGAGCACATCATCACCTGGTTACTCCGATGCTGGGGCAATGGGGCCAATGGTCACGAACTAGAAGGTACAGAAGCCAAGCAGCTGGGATCACTTGCTAGAGAAGGGGGAATTGACAAAGCAATTGCAAGAGAGAAAAAGTCCCTCAGCCTTTGGAGGCGGCTCTTGGCAGCTGTGAAAGAAAGGTTTCCGTACAAGGACGATGTTACGAGTCGTTCGGCCAAGTGGACTACTATAGACAAAGGCATCCAGTCTCTGAGGGAATCAGCCATTGTAGAGATGATCTATCACATCAAGCCGAATAACGGGGATACACCTATAGATCCAGATGAAGTTGAATGCACACGACCCATGTGGCGAAAACTTACACGGAATGCACCATCATCATATGCCCATTCATTGGCAACAGTGACCTGGAATGTCATAGTACCACTAACAGTGGATGAAATGGTTCATAAACTCCGAGAGTTCGAAGACAACCTCACCCCTTCCATCATCTCAGCTGTGAAAAAACTGTCCCAGGACCTCGAACTATTGAGGGACGATGTATTTGATTTATCCAGCTCCTCACGTGTACCAACACACGTCTCAGCTATTAACAAAAGACGTCCTATTGTTCAAGAGAGGAGATACAGGAGGTATACGCCACGGGGTACCCTATGGTTTTACCTGCTGGATCACGGAGAAGACATGACAAAGTGGGATGGAAAACCTACTTCAGCTTTGGAGGAACGGGTGAGTGAACTGAAGAGGGGAGCAAGGACCAAGACTGCTCGTCTCATGAGAGCTACGGCTTCAGTCTCTGGTGAGCAGTTTCCCAGATGGAGTGGAAGAGCTGATTTTACTCCAGCTCCTGTGATAATGAAGAATAATCCCTTTCAACACGACTTAAGTGTCCAATGCTGTGACGACCATTAGAGGGGCCCTGCCTCCATCCAGGTGGAGGTAGGGGAGAATCGGATTTACTGGACTGTGTGGATCAGATGGCCTGGCACATCAGTCCCACAGAAGTATAAGGCTCTTGTAGATACCGGTGCACAGTGTACCCTGATGCCATCAAGCTGTCAAGGGGTGGAACCCATCTATATTTCTGGAGTAACCGGAGGATCCCAAGAGTTGACTGTGCTGGAGGCTGAAATCAGCCTGACTGGGAGGGAATGGCAAAAGCACCCTATTGTGACTGGTTCAGAGGCTCCATGCATTCTCGGCAATGACTACCTCAAGCGAGGGTACTTCAAAGACCCAAAAGGGTACCGGTGGGCTTTTGGTATTGCTGCTTTGGAGACTGAGGAAATTGAGCAGCTGTCCACCTTGCCTGGTGTCTCAGAAGATCCCTCTGCTGTGGGGTTGCTGAAAGTTGAAGAACAACAAGTGCCAATTGCGACCACAACAGTGCACCGGCGGCAATATCGCACCAACCGAGACTCCCTGATTCCCATCCGTCAGTTGATCCGTAGACTGGAGAGTCAGGGGGTGATCAGCAGGACCCGCTCACCCTTCAATAGCCCCATATGGCCAGTGCGAAAGTCTAATGGAGAATGGAGACTAACAGACTATTGTGGCCTGAATGAAGTCACACCACCATTGAGTGCTGCTGTACCAGGCATGCTAGAACTTCAGTATGAACTAGAGTCAAAGACAGCCAAGTGGTATGCCACGACTGTTATTGCCAATGCATTTTTCTCAGTTCCTTTGGCAGCAGAGTGTAGGCCACAGTTTGCTTTTACTTGGAGGGGTGTCCAGTTCACTTGGAACCGACTGACCCAGGGGTGGAAACACAGCCCTACCATTTGCCATGGACTGATCCAGACTGCACTGGAACAGGGGCAAGCTCCAGAACACCTGCAATACATTGATGACATTATTGTGTGGGGTGATACAGCGGTAGAAGTCTTTGAGAAAGGGAGGAAAATAATCCAAATCCTGCTGAAAGCCGGTTTTGCCATAAAACGGAGTAAGGTCAAGGGACCTGCACAGGAGATTCAATTTTTGGGAATAAAATGGCAAGATGGACGTAGACAGATCCCCACAGATGTGATCAACAAGATAACAGCAATGTCTCCACCAACTAATAAGAAAGAAACGCAAGCTTTCTTCGGTGCAGTGGGGTTCTGGAGAATGCACATCCCAAATTACAGTTCGATTGTAGGCCCTCTCTATCATGTGACCCGGAAGAATGATTTTAAATGGGGCCCTGGGCAGCAACAAGCCTTTGAGCAAATTAAACGCGAGATAGTTCATGCAGTAGCCCTTGGACCAGTCCGGACCGGACCAGATGTAAAAAATGTGCTGTACACTGCAGCTGGGGAGAACGGTCCTACCTGGAGCCTCTGGCAGAAAGCTCCAGGGGAGACTCGAGGTCGACCCCTCGGCTTTTGGAGTCGGGGATATAAAGGATCTGAGGCCAGCTATACCCCAACTGAGAAAGAGATACTGGCAGCCTATGAAGGGGTTCGAGCTGCTTTGGAAGTGATAGGCACTGAAGCACAGCTCCGCCTGGCACCCCGGCTGCCTGTGCTGGGCTGGATGTTCAAAGGCAGGGTCTCCTCTACGCATCATGCAACTGATGCTACATGGAGTAAATGGGCTGCACTAATTACACAACAAACTCGAATAGGAAATCCCAGTCGTCCAGGCATTCTAGAAGTCATCATGGACTGACCAGAGGGCAAAGATTTCGGAATGTCACCAGAGGAGGAGGTGATGCGAGCTGAAGAGGCCCCACCATATAATAAACTGTCAGAAAGTGAAAAGCAGCATGCCTTGTTTACTGATGGGTCTTGCCGTATTGTGGGAAAGCATCGGAGATGGAAGGCAGCTGTATGGAGTCCTGGATGACAAGTTGCAGAAACTGCTGACGGAGAGGGTGAATCGAGACAATTTGCCGAGGTGAAAGCCATCCAGCTGGCCCTGGACATTGCTGAACGAGAAAAGTGGCCAGTACTTTATCTCTATACTGACTCATGGATGGTGGCAAATGCCCTGTGGGGGTGGTTGAAGCAATGGAAGCAGAGCAGCTGGCAACGCAGAGGTAAACCCATCTGGGCTGCTGCACTGTGGAAAGATATTGCTGCCAGGGTGCAGAACCTGGTGGTGAAGGTACATCATGTAGATGCCCATGTACCCAAGAGTCGGGCCACTGAGGAACACCAGAACAACCAACAAGTGGATAAAGCGGCTAAGATTGAAGTGGCTCAGATGGACTTAGATTGGCAACATAAAGGTGAATTATTTTTGGCCCGGTGGGCCCATGACACTTCAGGCCATCAGGGCAGAGATGCAACATATAGATGGTCTTGTGATCGAGGGTTGGACTTAACAATGGACACTATTGCCCAGGTTATTCATGAGTGTGAAACATGTGCTGCAATTAAACAAGCCAAGCGGTTAAAGCCTCTTTGGTATGGAGGACGATGGTTGAAGTATAAATATGGGGAGGCCTGGCAGATTGTCTATATCACACTGCCACCAACCCGCCAAGGCAAGCGCCATGTGCTTACCATGGTGGAAGCAACCACCGGGTGGCTGGAAACATATGCTGTGCCCCATGCCACTGCCCGGAACACCATCCTGGGCCTTGAGAAACGGATTTTGTGGCAACACGGCACCCCAGAGAGAATTGAGTCAGACAATGGGACTCATTTCCGGAATAACCTTATAGATATTTGGGCCAAAGAGCATGGCATTGAGTGGGTATATCACATCCCCTACCATGCACCAGCCTCTGGGAAAATCGAACGGTACAATGGGCTGTTAAAAACTACACTGAGAGCAATGGGTGGGGGAACTTTCAAGCATTGGGATACACATTTACCAAAGGCCACCTGGTTGGTCAACACCAGAGGATCTGCCAACAGGGCCGGCCCAGCCCAGTCAGAACTTTTACATATTGTAGAGGGGGACAAAGTTCCCGTGGTGCATATGAAGAATTTGCTGGGGAAGACAGTCTGGGTTATTCCTGCTTCAGGTAAAGGCAAACCCACTCGTGGGATTGCTTTTGCTCAGGGACCTGGATATACTTGGTGGGTAATGCGGGAAGATGGGGAAGTCCGATGTATACCTCAAGGGTATTTAATTTTAGGGGAAAACAGCCAGTGAACTCAATTGTATGCTGTTGCCTTCTGTGTAATGCTTTTATAGCCCATCAACTAGATGTCTCCAGGTCACTAACGACTGGCCCTGACTTCCCTCCAGCCATCATCCCAACAGGGAATGAACTTTGAACATCATGGACCGAATGGACTCGGCAGCATTATAGGGATTGGTCCATGCACTAAGAAAATGATTTTTTCCTCTTGGTCTGTATGTATATGGATGTATATATGTGGGAGAGCGATGGTGTATTGAAAATGTGGGATCTGAGCATGACGTAAATGGTATGGAATAAGGGGTGGATAATGTCCTGGGTTCAGCAGTAGCAGTCATGTTTTTCCTTTGTGTTAACTGGTGCAGTGCTGTGTTTTGACTTCTAGCTTGAGAACAGTGTTGGTGAAGCCAATGTTTTCGGTTGTTGCTAAGTGATGTTTACCCTGACCAAGGACTCTGTGAGGCTCATGCTCTGCCAGGGAGGAGAGGAAGCTGTGAGGAAGCAGAGACGGGGCGCCTGACCCGGGCTAGCCGGGGAGGTATTCCATACCACAGCACGTCATGCCCGTGGTGGGGGGGTAACTGGGAGTTACCCGGAAGGACAGGGGCTTCCGGGTGGAACTCGCTTTCTTGGCCGGTGGTATCGTATTCTCTTCCCTTGTTATTTTCCCTTATCATTGTTTTAGCTGATAGTAGAGGTGGTGATTTGTTGCTGGACTGTTCTTGTCTCAACCCGTAGGAGTTGCACTCTCTCGATCCTCCTCCCCGTTCCTCCGGGAGCGGGGAAGGGGAGAGCCCGGTGCGGGGGATACACGCTAGGTGGAGCTATCCTCCGTATCTCCCGGCGCCGCAATAAAGAATACCTGCTTGTCAGCTTGAAAACTTTGTTGGCAAGTTTGTTCCTGGAGTTTTCTCCAAATCAATTTGGCGACCCAGATGGGACCCTCTCTGCTCGGCTGCAGGACCCGCGGAGGACAGGGCTCCCTAGGGCCCCCGGGAATTTTTCCCGGAGGGACCCCTTGACTCATTTGGATCACTGCAGGAGCAGACAAGGACCATCTCATAAAAGGTATTCTTTGCTTTTATATAGTTTGTAAGGTGCAGGGGCCATCTCGGTTTGGTAAATTGATTTGGTAAATTGATTTGGTAAGCGTATGCATGGTATGGAAGCCTTCCGTAAATTGAGATAGGAAATCTCGTAGGTAAAGGCGTATACCCAGCTGCTAGCGTCTGTTTGGGATACACCCACAAGAAGCAGGGGGCTTCTTGTGGTTTGGGTCCTGCAAGACGCAGGGGGTGTCTTGTAGAAAAGGTTTCGGATTTTACTGGCATAAACCCACAAAAAGCAGGGGGCTTCTTGTGTTTTGGGTCCTGCAAGATGCAGGTGGTGTCTTGTAGAAAAGGTTTTGGATTTTACTGGCATAAACCCACAAGAAGCAGGGGGATTCTTGTGTTTTGGGTCCTGCAAGATGCAGGGGGTGTCTTGTGGAAACAGTTTTGAATCTTATTGGAAAAAGTATTTGAATTAGTATTTGATTTGTTTTGTGGCTTTTTACAGTGCTGATTTTGGTCTTGTGATTTTGGTATCGGTGAACTTTATTATTAATTGTGGTCTGTTTGATAGAATTTTAGTCTCTGTATCTGTTTCAAGTGTTGTAACTCCATGGAGTGTGTCTGTGGGATCCCTTGTGTGTGTGAGTGAGAGATTAAGAATGGGAAATCAGCAAAGTGAGGAGATCTTGTATACAGGAATAGAGAACAAGCTAAAGAGAGGAAATTATGAAAGGTCGTAACAACAGCTATGATTGCAGCATTGGGGTGAGTGAATGAGGGATATAGTGGCATGAGAGGCCGAGGTCGTGGCCAAGGAATGGGAATGAGAGGCAGAGAGGGGGGTTACAGGAGAACTCCCCTTAGTCAGGATCAATGTGCAAACTCTAAATGGTTTGGACACTGGAAATGGGAATGTCCACAGGGAAAACAACAAACTCAATTGACCACTGAATTGGAATTAGCGTGATGGGGACCTGGGGAATCTACCCTACCGGATCCACTGGTTAAAATCAAGCTAGGGGCCACAGAAAAAGAAGTGGAATTTCTTATAGATACTGGGGCAACTTATACGGTTTTGAACCAAGATTTGACATTAAAAGGAAAAGAGTCTGTAATGGCTGTGGGAGCTACTGGCCGTCAGGAAAAAGCATTCTTTCTAAGATCTTTAAAATATAAGATAGGAAAACAAATTGGGGTACATAAATTTCTATATATGCCAAATTCACCCAAATCATTATTGGGAAGAGATTTATTAGAACATTTGGAGGCAATCATAACTTTCAAAAGAGGTGAAATAAAACTAAAAGTAAAAGAGAACCAATTAATTGAAGCTATGAGTGTGTCATTAATTCAACAGGAAATCGAGAAGTCCAATTCACCCGAAGTAGAAGAAATCCTCAATCAGGTATATCCAGGAGTCTGGGCATCAGAATATATCTCTGATTTGCTTTATTGTACTTATTTGCTATATATAGAGAGAGATTTACCTGATTCGCATTAGTGCGATTGTTTGCTTTAGCGTGCTTATTGGCTTTAGTGTGCTTGTTTGACAAATTGTGCATATTATACAGCTATCATGTGGTCGTTTTGTGGTGCACCCTGCCTGTCAGCAGAACAATGATGGATATGTATATTTAAAGAAAACACTCTGACAACCTATCAGTAGCTGTTAAGCAATGTCATTTGTGTTAAGTAGGTCACAGCTTCCACTGCAGACAGTCTGGAATCCATACAATGAGAAAGAAAAATATATCACAATTTCCCCATCTAAAACTGTGTTCTTCAACCTGTGGTCTATTTACCGATTGCAAAACTTTCGAAAAACACCAAATCACTATCACTACACAAGAAAACATAGAAACAAATAGGATAGAATAGCTAGTAAATGAATAGTAAATGTTAGTCCCCTTTTTCCATGCCTGTAAATGAAAATCAGGGTTGTGATACTCCACAAGTTAGTCCATTAATTTACTTTATTTTTTTTCTTCCAAGAGATCAGGGGAGAGGGGGATGATGCAGGGAAGGAAAGAAAAGGTGGGGGGGGGGGGGGGGGGAGACTGGTCTGAACGAATGCAAGAATGCAGAAGAAATGATCCAAAATCAGGAGAATCAGGACACTTGATTTAGTTAATAGGTTGTGTAACATTGTGCTTTTAATGGGAAAACGCCTGGTGTCCTGGTCTTACTTGTCGTCTGTACTATCAGCATAGCAGAGATTCCTTAGAAAACTTATTCCCTTGGTCTCGTAAAGGGGAGAAATATCACCATTATCACTTTACAGATATGTGCAAACAGGCAAAATGTTGTTTTTGTTTTTTTTTTTTTTAAAGTTCATTAGGAAGCTTAGGAACTCAACTGTGTGAGAAGTCAGCATTTTCAAATTGACTGAGGTCCATGTTGCCCCACATTATCTCTGAACTTGTCAAATTCTCACTCTGCAGTGCACTTTTCATGTATCTGGTCTTTCCCACTTGTGTCACACAGGCTGTGAAATTTTCAACTGATATTAAGACCACATCAGATTACAGAACTGAACAGCATTTTCTGATGGTGCGGTCAACAAAATGCACAGGTGAACCTACCAGAGATCCTCTCTCCCAGAATCTCTGTGTTATAAAAGGCAAGGATTTATGTTCATGCTCAAAGCATTTTTTTATGGTAATCATAACTATCTGCAGCTCATGTTATAATTTCAGCTTTTCTTTCATAAAGTATGTAACATAAGGATAACAAAATTAAGTTCAAAATTTAAGCCCCTAACAACCAAGTTTGGGCTAAGTAGCCTAGAAGCACTGACATGTCTAAACTGGATTTTGGAAGCAGCAAAAATAATGTATCTGAGAGCCAGAAGTACCCCAAACTGTTATTCTCCTAACCTAAATTAGGACATGGAAGTGCCTTGGTTTTCATTAGAGTGTTTTAAGCTTACATTAGGAATTAGAAAGGATGATATCTTTGTTACAATTAACTTCTCTTCGGTCTTCCAGGGAGAGTCCTCACCAAGATATGGGTGCCAAGCCCAGCTTGCAAGACCTGTCTTCTCTAGGACCACAGAAAAGAGACAACGTATGAAGGACAGAAAGCCAAGGTGAAGGCAATTTAAATGGGAACAACTTACATAGTACCATAGGTTTAGTGTGAAAGATAAGAATGTTAATTCCTCAAACAGCTATTAGAACTGAAGGGCTTTAAAATTAATAAGCTAGTAATGTTTAAAATGCTCTTGACATATACCAGAGAATTGAATTTAAGAACTTAGGTTAATGAAAAACATCTTTTTAGGTGTTTTATATGTGTAGCTAGAATTTTTAAATTATCCAAATATAGAACTTCAATAGAGATAGAAGGCTTACAGTACTGAAAATTTACATGAAAATACAAGACTTCTGCCCATAATCAGAATAATTATGAACAAATTTATTCAGATAAGCCATTTTCATTGACATTCCATTAAGTATACAGGGAGGTGATCTTTGTACACCATTCAGAATAAATTCAATTCAAATAACTATTTGATCTGAATATAGAAGTTACTATGCATAACCAGATGCAAGCTGAATATTAACTTAGTGCTTAATGCAGCACACGTCTTTAAAGAGAGCACTGCTTGTTCCTATGGTTGCATGTTCTATCACCTTGTAATATAATGCTGAAGACTAGTCTGTGATCTCCTCACAAGAGCTGAAACATGAACCCTTCCCACATGTATAGTCCCATTTAAGTAAGAATCTGTTCTCTTTTCTTTAAATATTCATATTTATATGTATTTATTCATAGGGCAAATTCTAGACCTAGGGTTTGCAACCCAAGTGGCATCAAAGGCATTAATATGCTTTGTTCATTACAATATTAAAGCTGTTTTATATTTCTTCAGTTGGATTGATCATACATTTCAGAACAAGAATACACCTAAGAAGATATAACATGTACTGTAAAAGATTACACTTAATATAAAGGTTCATTTTCACCTTCAGGATTGTTTCTGTTTAGCTCAGAATAATTTGGGAGAAGAAATACAAGCCACTGAAACCTCTGTAAGCACAGCTGACATTATCACATGGTCATGGTACTGAGGTGTTCATCATCAAGGGTGGAGCAAGGGAATAGGAAAGAGACTAAACCATTCTTAGTTTGCCATGGACAGCTTAATTCCTGAATTTCATAGACAGGTCCACAAACTTCTGTACATAATCCTGTAAGCTTAAATTTTAAACTAACAATAACGTGTGTGTCTTTAACATAGTAGAATAGACCGAACTGTTCTAACTTATTAGCACGCAGAGAGAAAGGAATGTTCAGCTGACAGGGAATGAGCATCACAGGACTGATTACAACTAAGGAGACAGTAAATAAGACCAAGATAGCACAGTGGTGCCCAATGTGGGGCAAGACTGGAACAGAACAGGAGAAAATACATGCCAACTGCTAACTCAGCACTAGGACTTTGTAAGCTTGCGCAAGCACTAACATCATTCAGTAAACACAGTGAGGAAAACTATCGATGACCACCAAAGACCCCTGCTCAGCAAGAAAATGCATGCTTAATTAGGATGCAAATATTATAATTAGTTCCTGGAAAAGCTGTAAATATGTATGAGTACGTATGAGGGAGCACACACCTTTGTGAAACGACTTGCGTGTGCAGCCAGTACTACAAAAAGAATGCTGCTTTCTAAAACTCCAAATTGAGTCTTAGAGAGTTTCTCTGATTGACTTCTACGGTAATAATTTGGTGCCTGAACAGGGACCCTCTGCCATGTTTCCACCAGATACAGGGAGTCTTGGGACCTTCACACCAATGTCGGGGGAGTTTCCCTGAAAAGGACCACAGCTCCCCGGACCAACTCCGGACTTTGGCAAGATGCCTGATTTTATTTCTTTAAAAAAGCATTCTTTCTGTTCCCTGGGGTGCCCTGTGCTGTGAGTAAAAGGTAGTCTGGTTCTGGTTGTCTGGACTCTGGTATCTGGGTGGAGGTCAGGATCATGGGTAGCACTGCCTCCAAAGGGGGAATCCTGAAATGGTCCCCGCTGGGTTGTATTTTGCAACACTCTGGAATCTGGGTGGAGGTCAGGACCACTGCCTCCATAGGGGCTTTTGAAGAAATCCCTGCTGGGTTGCATTTTGAACCACTCTGGAAACAAAGCAGTGACCCCTCAGGTGGCTTGGTCACTCAAGAGACTTTGAAACAAAGTTGTGGACCCCTGGGTGGTTTGGTTACTCAGGAGACTCTGGTAAAATACCGTAATCAATGGTGGATGTTCTTCTTGCGATGAAAAGGAAAGTGGAATGAAGTATCTTAAGCAGAAATGCTTTTCACTTTGAGATACTGTTGTGGTTTAAGCCTAGCCAGTAACTCAGAACCACGCAGCTACTCGCTCCCCCCCCCCCCCCCTTCCCCCCCACTCCTGGAGGGATGAGGAGGAGAATCAAAATAATGTAACTCCCACAGGTTGAGATAAAAATAGTCCAGTAACTAAGGTGTAACACAAAACCACTACTGCTACCACCAATAGTAATAATGATAAGGGAAATAATAAGGGAAGAGAATACAACTGCTCACCACTGGCCGATAGATACACAGCCCAACATGAGCAGCGATCTAGCCCTTCGGGGTAACTCCCCTCAGTTTATTTAATGGGCATGACGTGCTGTGGTATGGAATACCTCTCTGGCTAATTTTGCGTCAGGTGTCCTGTCTCTTCTTCCTCCCAGCTTCCCCTCTGCCCTGAAAGAGCATTAGACTCAGGAAGACCTTGGTCGGAGTAAAAATTACTTAGCAACAACTAAAAACAACGGTGTTATCAGCGTTGTGCCCAAGGTGAAAGACAAAAATCATCGGGAATGGCAAGGAAATGCAGTTTTAATTTTGCACCCCAGGACGTGTTACCATTGTCCTTGGAGAAAGACAGTAAAATTTGCTCAAATGCTGTTGCTCTTTGTGCAGCATAGGACAGTTATGCACTAAACATCTGAGGATCTTCAGGTTCTGAATGACGTCTTTGCCTTGGTCTTCACTGGCAAACGCTCTGACCACACCACCCAAATCTTGGAAGAGAGACGCAGGGACTGTGAGAATGAAGACCCTAGGCCCACAGTAGGAGAGGATCTGGTTCGAAACCATCTTAAATAGCTGAACGTGCACAAGTACATGGGTCCTGATGATATCCATCTGCGGGTCCTGAAGGAGCTGGCAAATGAAGTTGCGAAGCCACTGGCCATCATATATGAGAAATCATGGCAGTCAGGTGAAGTTCCTGATGACTGGGAAAAGGGAAATATAACCTCCATTTTCAAGAAGGGGAAAATGGATGACTCAGGGAATTACAGACCAGTCAGTCTCACCTGTGTGCCTGGCAAAACCTGGGAGCAGATTCTCCTGGAAGGCATGCTAAGGCACATGAAAATCAACAAGGTGCTTGATGACAGCCAGCATGGCTTCACTAAGGGGAAATCCTGCCTGACCAATTTGGTGGCCTACTATGATGGGGCTACAGAACTGGTGGACAGGGGTAGAGCAGTTGATGTCATCTACCTGGACTTGTGTAAAGCGTTTGACACTGTCCCACATGACATCCTTGTCTGTAAATTGGAGAGACATCAATTTGATGGATGGCCCACTCGATGGATAAAGAACTGGCTGGACGGCCGTGCGCAAAGAGTTGTGGTCAATGGCTCAATGTCCGGCTGGAGACCAGTAACGAGTGGTGTCCTTCAGGGATTGGTGTTGGGACGGGTCTTGTTCAACATCTTTGTCGGTGACATGGACAGTGGGATTGAGTGCGCCCTCAGCAAGTTCGCTGATGACACCAAGCTGTGTGGCTCGATTGATATGCTGGAGGGATGTCATCCAGAGGGACCTTGACACACTTGTGAGGTGGGCTGATGCCAACCTCATGAAGTTTAACCATGCCAAGTGCAAGGTCCTACACCTGGGTCAGAGCAATCCCAGGCACAGCTACAGGTTGGGCAGAGAAGAGATTCAGAGCAGCCCTGTGGAGAAGGACTTGGCGGGGCTGGTTTGAGGAGACAGTGTTTCTCACAGGAGAATGGGTAATTGGTACATAAACTCTGAATAATCCTGAAAGATACAGCAAGGCCATGAGAGGCCCGAGGAAGCTTAAGCAAGCAAGATAAGAATCTGCAATTCACTGAGAACTGTGGACTGTTGGCAAGCTTTCAAGGTCAAGTTCTTACACCTGTGCTTAACCAATTATATGCTAGTTGCAAAGGGTTTTCAAGACATGTATCCAATCATAATATGCCAAATCACTGTAAGTGAATGTAAGAAATAGTATATAAGGAGTTAAGGCTTTGTAATAAATTTGGCAATCGCTTGATCACATTGATCGTCTCTGCATTGTCTGTGACTCCAACGTCAACACTGGTTGATGAGAAAATGAACATGAGCCAGCAGTGTGCGTTCACAGCCCAGAAATCCAACCGTATCCTTGGCTGCATCAAAAGGAGCATGACCAGCAGGTCAAAGGAGGTGATCCTGCCCCTCTACTCTGATCTTGTGAGACCTCACCTGGAGTATTGTGTACAGTTCTGGTGTCCTCAACATAAAAAGGACATGGAACTGTTGGAACAAGTCCAGAGAAGGGCCACGAGGATGATCAGGGGACTGGAGCACCCCCCATATGAAGATAGGCTGAGAAAGTTGGGGCTGTTCAGCCTGGAGAAGAGAAGGCTGCGTGGAGACCTCATAGCAACCTTCCAGTATCTGAAGGGGTGTCATGGTTTAAACCCAGTCAGGTAATTCGTTCGCTCACTTCCCCCCCTTTCTTGCCTCCCCCTGCTCCCGGAGGGACAGAGAGGTGAATCGAAAAGAATGCAACTCCCACAGGTTGAGATAAGAACAGTTTAGTAACTAAGGTATAACACAAATCACTACTGCTACCACCAATAATAACAATGATAAAGGAAATAACAAGGGAAGAGAATACAACACCTCAGCACCAGCCGACCGATAACTCGCCCCCCTCAGCCTGACCAAGCACCGACCGATACCTCCTCCAACCCTGCCATTTACCAGCCCTTCCGGCTAACTCCCAGTTACATCCTGGGCATGACGTGCTGTGGTATGGAATACCTCTTTGGTCAGTTTGGGTCAGGTGTCCTGTCTCTGCTTCCTCCTGGCTTCCCCTCCTCCCTGGCAGAGCATGAGGCTCACAAAGTCCTTGGCCAAACCAAAACATAGCTATCAGCTCTGTTCCCGAACTGAAAGTCAAAACAGTGGCAGTGGCCGGAGGGCGCGGGCAATGCTGCTGCGGTGGTGTGGCGGACCTGGGTGCTTGGACTAACCGAAAGGAGTCTGCCGCTGGGGCGAACCAGACACTGCTGCGTCGGGAGGCCGATCCGGAGACCGAGGATACAGGATGATCCAGAAGAAGACGATCCGGAAAAGGCTGGCCATGAAAATGGACCGAGAGGTAGCCCTGAACTTCTTACAGTGCTTTTTATAAAAGCGGGGAATTGAGCCTGAGACTCTAAAGCAGCTAGCAGGTCTAGTGGCTAGGGAAGGCTAAGGAATTTTTTGTAGATCCTAATACAGTTTTTGAGGAGAGTGAGTGGCGAAAGTTGGGTGATGAACTATTTGACTCAATGCTTAATGATGATAAAACAGCAAAGAAACGCGGTAAACCACGGCGAGAAGTAATAAACTGTATAAAAAGATACAAGGGGGGAAAGAAAACTGCCGCGGTAGCAACAGAGAAACTAGGAACAGACGTCCCTGGCCAGTTGAAACCGGGGGAAGATTACAACTCGTTTCCCCCAACTCGCAGGAGCACAGGGTTCCCCCCCCCTTCCTTTTCTCCCCCTTCATCAGAAGGTGCAGCGGGGGAGGTGTAACCCCCTGCTCCCCCACCACCCCAGTTCCAAAAGTAGGGACTTTGAAAAGGACAGAGAAAGTATATTAGAAGGTATACGCATGATAAATGTCGAGGAATCCGAAAGAAAGAGGGCGGTGCCTCGGCGCCGGATCGATTGCGGCGCCATTTTGAAGCACGCAGTAGAAAATAGAGATCATGCGCTAGCGGGAGATTTAAAGGAACCGCGAGCCTCTCCAACCCACTATGCCCTAGAGTGGAAATTTTTGACTCAGTTACGGAGGAGCCAGGTCTGCAGATGCCTACATACCGAACGAGAGACATCTGATCAGAAAGATACAGCTGCGAGCAACGGAGACCCTGAGTTCGGCCCAGGATCAGCCCCCGAATCCCCTGAATCCGAGCCAGATTTATATCCTCTGCTTCCAGACCCTGACTCTTCGTCTCCCGGGTGGGTCTGCTCAGACTCACTGGCCCTGGAGATGCTCAGCTGTAACACTGGGTAACCAAGAATGCGATCATTACTGGGGAATTTTCTGCAATGGGCATCTCTGTATATCCTGTGTTTACTACACAGCAGGGGGCTGAAGAGTGGGAAGCTCTTGATCTCAAAATAGTTAAGGAGGCCTGACAAACAGTGACCACGTATGCGTTAAAATCCTCTTATACTCAAGCTGTATATGTTATGATTTTTTCTTGCAATTGACAGGGGGAGCCCATACAGTTTCTCTGTGATACTCATGTACTACAAGTTGGTAAATATAAGTATGTCCAGGTTTCTATCAACCCTTGGAGACCTTTGTAGATACTGCTGGCCACTTCTTCCAGCACAGGCTGGCCACCTGTGTCGGAATGAGTGTGCATTTTGGTCAGTATAAAAGCCCAAGCCTCATACGATGTGGGGGAGGCAGAGCCTCTGCGGGGACGTCCGCTAAGGTTTAGCCTGCCACCTCCCACTGCAATGATGCTTCTCAGAGCTGGTTTGCTGTTAGTCTCCACAGGGTCCTTGTGCCACGTTCTGTACGTGGAACTGTAGTGGGAGTAATGATTGTCTGGATTTTGTGCTTCAAATATTGTAGTTGTGTGGCGTGTGCTTGTGGGATCCCATACGCGTGTGTTTGTATGTGTGTGCTGAGGGCAGACGGTGTTCTGTGTATTTTTCTTCCTGTTGGGTTCATGTAAAAGCTTTCAACGGGTAGCTGTTTAACATTGTGGGCACGAAAGGGTTAACGTAAAGGTGCGGTTGCCGGCGGGTATTTATGGTTGCTGCTGAAGCAGGCAGGCTGCTATAGTTGCTGCCCAGCAGGACAGCTTTCTCAGGGATTAAAAAAAAAAAAAGGGGGGGGGGGGAGAGAGTAATGATGCTGCATTTAATTTAACCTGTGTACTTCTCAAGAACTGAAGAACTGATAACCTGTGGGAGGGGGTATATTTGTGTGCGTGTGAGATCCCGTGTGTGTGTGTGTGTGTGCTGAGGGCAGACGGTGTTCTGTGTATTTTTCTTGTTGTTGGGTTCATGTAAAAGCTTTCAATGGGTAGCTGTTGAAAAAAAAAAGGGGGGGGGGGGGGAGAGAGAGTAATGATGCTGCATTTAACCTGTCTACTTCTCAAGAACTGAAGAACTGATAACCTGGGGGAGGGGGTATATTTGTGTCCTCCTGCCTACAGGTCCATGGCGACTGCCTGCAAAGTTTGTGAAGCCTTGCCATGAGCTGGACAGACAAATGGAAAAACCTGATGCCTCAGCTACAGGAGCTGACCGTGAATACCCCAAGCAGAATGAGATAGAGGAAGAAAAAGAACGATTTACTGCAAAACATCACTTGGGGACAACTGAAAAGTAACATCCTGAATATGTGTGCTTGTAAAGTAGCTATTATTAGAGGTTGTGATTTTGTGTATAAAACCACCTGTATTTACTAGCTAGTTGCTAATAAGAAACTACACCTTGTATTGTATAGATTTGTCACTTGTAAAAGAGATGTTAGAGTATGGAAATTTGCAGTAGCTGCTAGAAAATGCTAAGGCAAAAGCTAGAAAAATTTTAATACAATGGTAGTCTTATAAAGCAGGTAATGGAACAAATTAAGAGGGTGGGAGAATTCCACTGGTAAGAAATTTCTTTGGCTAGTCCCTCACTGCCATCAGCATCTTCAACATGCTGCTGCACCCTGTAATAGTTACTCTGCTAATGTAAATTTGTGTGTGCCTTGCTGTAGTAGCGACTTGTTACTGGATGAAGCAGGTGAAACTGTGAATTGACAACAAGGTGCAAGGACTGAGGCTGACCAAATGCCTGCTACCACAATCAAGGGCAAGACTGGGTTGGTTTCTGTGTTTGCCACCAAGAACCTTTAGCTCCGCTGTTGGCTGCAACCGAGCAGGCGTGGAGCGGTGGGGACACATGCCATGCCAGACCTTGATGTGAAGGATCAGAGAGCTATACAGCCTGTTATCAGAGAGCCATACAGCAGAAAAAAGGGGCAGGCCCAGCAGCCTCTAGTTGGCATATGTTGGAGATATAATCTAGCCCAGATCCCCTGCTCAAGTAGGGTCACCCAAACCATATATAAAACATAAAGGGGGAAGATGTGGAGACTGTGTTCTCACAGGAGAATGCATAATTGGTACATAAACTTTGAATAGTCCTGAAAGATAGAGCAAGGCCATGAGAGGCCCAAAGAAGCTTAAGCAAGCAAGATAAGAGGCTGGAATTCACCAAGTTAATGAGAACTGTGGACTGTTGGCAAACTTTCAAGGTTGAGTTCTCACACCTTTGTTTAACCAATTATATGTTAGTCACTAAGGGTCTTCAAAACATGTGTCCAGTCATAATATGCCAAATCACTGTAAGTGCCTCAGCCGGGGCCTTGGCTCAACTAAGCAGACTGAGTTGCTAAGCAGACAAATACTACACTGAAGGCAATTTCTGATTTGTTGTTTACTGTTGACTATGTAAGACATGCAACACTGCAGAACCTTTTGTTGTTGGAACAGAGACATGGATGTGAAGAGTTTGATGGAATGTGTTGTATAAATCTTTCTGGTCATTTTAATTCGACACATGCACAGCTGAAAACCCTGGCTCAGCTTACCCAGCAACTGCAAGTGAGCAGTGACCTAGGGATAACTAAATGGTTGTCCTCATGAGGCATTACAGGTTGACTTAAAACACTGCTATTTGAAGTACTGTGCTTATGTATCATTGTTAGGTTAATCATTGTAACTATTAGACTTGCTTATAGTTGTGTGATAAAACAGGTGAACAGAATAACCCACAATGCCTTGCTCGCACAAAGAAAAAGGGGGGAATTGTTGCAGAATGGCTCTAAGAGCAAGGCCATGGAGCCTTAGAGGCCTGTGTGAGCAAGGCAAGGGGCAGGCCCCACAGGTAACCGGATACCGGATGTGGGAGGAGAATGTGGAGGAAGCTGTGTGGGT
Organism: Pezoporus flaviventris; assembly: GCF_033815535.1. Lineage (NCBI taxonomy): Eukaryota > Metazoa > Chordata > Aves > Psittaciformes > Psittacidae > Pezoporus > Pezoporus flaviventris. Next base: position 835,308 of record NW_026892673.1, on the reverse strand, counting down.
CTAACCAATACTGTTGTGCCTAGGAGGAGTGGCTGAATGCCACTCGTCACAAATAAAGTAGAAGTTTGCTTATCACCCATATTGGGTTGGCCTGTCTGCTTCTCCTTGCCGCTTACAGTCAAGCAATTGTAGAACGTGCACATGGCATCCTGAAAGCTATGCTCGACAAACAAAAAAGGGGGAATATCCCGGGTATGAGCCCAGAGGAGCAATTGGATAAAGCTACCTATGTGTTAATTTTTTTAAATTTGTCATGGTCTCGGAACTATACTGCAAAGGATAGGCATTTTTCACCGAAGTCAGTTCCAGAAATGTATCCTGAGTTTTTCTATGAGGATATGCAGAGGAAGCAGTGGGAACGACCTGTCCCTTTGCTTGCATGGGGACAGGAGTACGCATGTGTGTCTCTTCCAAAAGGACAGTATTGGATTCCAGCAAAGAATGTGAAGACTGCGCAGAAAAGTGAGCCACATAGTGAGGACACCTCATCAGAATCTGTAGTGACCTGATGATGATAAGACAATGAAGTTTTCTTGTTACTTGTTTATTTTGGTGACTGTTCGTATGTGTACTGAAGGAACTTATGTGTTATTCTAGATCATATTCTAGAACACATATTCTAGATCCCCCTCTTTTCCGGCCACTTATGTGGTGGGAGGCCTCCCCTCTTATTAGTAAGAATGACACACAGTGGGTTGGAGGTGTCTGGATTCCTCCTCCCACTGGAAACAATGATAGCTGGTCTGTAAATAATATGACGCTTGTCTTTGATCTTCCTATGTTGTGCGTAACCACAGGTAACACATCCAATGGTTGTGTCATTTTTAGACCTCAAGACCATTTGGTGCCTGTGCAGGCAGGTAACAAGGTGAACTTAACCATTTTAACCCTCCCTGGCTTGGGAGTAGCTGCGAATGCAACTATGTCAAATGTGATAAGCCCTTCCCATTTGCCTGCCTGCCAATTGCGATCATTATCCTCCATATGGCATATTCCATGGGAGGCATGTAAAGGATTAAATCCAAAAACTCAGAATCTTTCTATGGGAGTAGTACTTGATTGGGGCCCCTATAGGCAATTATGGAACCAATCTATGAACAGTTCTGTAGCTTGGAATACTAGTATAAGTAATGGAAAAAAAATGATGTGGCATGGAGACGGAATGGCTGGTCCCATCCTCCAGCTACGTTTTGCACCTAATGATTCTTTTTCACCTAGCTTCCCAAATCTTTGGCGTTTAGGTTTTCCCTTTTTTCCCAGACAACTGTGGCAGATGTATATGCATAATAATACAACCCGAGCCACAGAAGTCCACATATCTGAAGCGAATATTAGCATATGTACGTCTCATCCTCATGTGTTTGCGTTAGTGGTGTCTATTAATGTTACATGGATTGATAATCTATTTAAAGTAGTCCTAGTTTCTCCCACTTTTAAAAGCTGCATTACTAGCCAAGATATTGTAAATGCTTCTTATTTGATTCCACTTAGGAGATGGACAGATCTTTGGCTTCCGGTAAATTTGACACATACCTGGGAAGGCAAAGATGGGCTGGAAAGGTTGGCACATCTTTTAGAACAGGAAGTTGAAAAGACAAAAATTCACGCGAGGCAATTTTTAGGATGGTTGATTTTTGCAGTTATTTCTGATGTAATTATTCTAGCCTCTGCAGCCACTGCAAATGCAGCCTTGACAGAGACAGTTTAAACAGCATGTGTAGTGGGAGAAGCTCTCACAAATGTGACTAGGGAGTTTCAGACTCAGGAACACATTGACAAACAGATCCTAGCCAGATTACAGGCTTTAGAAGCTACTGTAATCTGGATTGGAGAATGCCAAGAGGCGATGAAAACAAGAATGTTATTGCAATGTGATTGGGAACATAAGTGGAAAAATTTATGTGTTACCCCTCTAGAATGGAATGAAACACAACGTAATTGAACACAAATTCAAAATCATTTGCAGGGAGCATTTGACTTAACTCTCCAACAGAACATTCACTCATTACAGTCACAGCTGCGAGAGCAAATCCAACATCTACAAAAATTTATGAGTAAGGATATATTTATTTGATCAGTTGAAAAGTGATTTATCATGGTTAAATCCAAAAGCTTGGCTTACTGATATTAATTTACGCATTCGGGTGTTTTGGGGCTTTGGCATTTTTTTAATCTTTTTGTTCCTATTTATGATTCACACGGTATGGAAAGTAACGTGACATATGCAGAAGACAGAAGCAAAGGGTTTAGCTGCACCAATTAGCAGCGATCTTTCAACAAACAAAAAGGGGGGAGATGCTGAGGACCATTTTAAGAACACAATGCAGCTACATATGCGAGAATAACCACAAAGTGCTGGAGTAAGTGGACCAAGGAGAAAAATAATGTTTGTTCCTCATAGATTGTTTCAAATAGGAAGTTCTGGGAGCAGAAGATATCTTGTGCTTAACTGCTATGTAGTCGTAAAAAAGAAACATAGTCTGTAAGAGCAATGATTGCTTAAGCAATAACATAGATTGCTACATCTAAAGCACATATCAGCTAGAAACAATAACAAGGAAATGGTTACGAAAACTGGTGATTGAGTAACCTGTAGAGGAATATTTCTGTGGTGTTTTTTTATAGGTTATTTGACATAACACCCTTGTAAACTTAAATTATATAATCAAGCGACTTTGTCAAATAAACAATTCTGTACCTCCATGGAGTCTGTGACATCATACACCACAAAAAGGTTCGTTCTATATACAATGAGCTATCCTTCATTCTGTCTTTCTTGTTCTTTCCCCATCTCAAAAGGCTGTGGAGGCACAAGTTTTTATGTTACAGAAACCAGCCACTGAGCCAGATATACCAGAGGAAGTGGAGATTACACCCTGCAAGTATGGGCTTCTGGAGCACCGGGACGATCACAAAATCCAGAAGCAGTAACTATTAATCTGAAACCAAACATCAGACCGGTAAGACAGAAACAATATCCTATAAAACTGGAAGCAAGAAAAGGACTAGAGCCTCTAATAGAAAATATTGTCAAATACTTTGGGACAAAAATGAACTGTATTTCTCCTTCAAATGGTAACAGTCATTCTGGAACAGAAAAGCAGTCACTGGCTTTCCCCAAGCCAGCTGTCAAAACATCAGGCTGTGCTTTTAGAACAAAATGACATAGAATTGAAAGTAACTAACCTTTTGAACCCAGCAGTGGTTTTGACAACTGATCCAAAAGCAGGAGAGCTGACTCACAACTATTTACAGACTATTGAGCAGGTGTATTCCAGTCATACCGACCCGAAAGATACATCCCTGAAGGATGTTTACTACAAACTGTGGATGGTAGCAGCTTTACAAAAATGGAAAGGCTCTTTTTAGAGCACATAGCTCACACATTTGAGCAGACCAATTTGAGGGTAGTTTCCCTTTTTCAATGGTTTGCATCTTTTCTCATTAACTAATGCATACCCTGACATCCTTTTTCTCTGTAGACATCTAGAAGATCTGTCCAAATATATTCTTCCACCTTCCAGGAGGGCCTATTCCATTAAATCTTCCCAAATCTTGGTCTCGTACTGTATAACTTCTAAACAGTTGTGGGCTAAACCTTCTTTTTGCTCCCCATATAAGAACTGAGCAGAGTTTAGGCTTTTGTCCACCATTGATGTTAAGTCATTGTTTTTACTTAATATCGCTTCATACAAATAAAAGGGTTTGTCCAGTGAGGGTCCAGCAAGCCCTCAGTCCCATCTGTCAACATGTCTGTTCCCACTTGTCTGCCTGCCCCAACACTCATCCCATGCTCAAACACAGGAGCTGCACGAGCTCCCCTCCTTTCCCCCTTTGTTTTCCATATCTGCATACATCACTTCATCCCATTTTCCTTGTCGCTTTAAGAACAACATCAATTGTAACAATGTATTATAGTTCAAAAGTTCCACTGAAGGGCCACTTTTCCCCATCTTCCAATTTATATAAAGGCCACCATCGATTACAATATTTGATCAGGGTTTTCTTATTCACACTTCCTCCCGGTGGCACCGCTGTATCTTTCCAATGAGCTAAAATGCAACCTAACGGAATCTTTCTGAGAATTACCCCACTCTGTTGTCCTCCCATTGTAATCCTTTAAAGATATATGATACGGTTAGCCCTACAACAATAACATCCTACCCAGAGTAAAAGGTATAACGGAGTGCTGCACCCACAGCAGATGCACCTAACTTCCAAACAGTTCTGTAAATAAACCTCTTGTCTCCCACAGAAAGAGATAACATATTTCAAAAAAGCAGGACACTTAGCTCGGATATACAAACTACAGTGATTGACAGATAGGGCAAGGGCTAGTTCGAGCCCCGCGCCAGGGAGCTTGAACATTACTTTGACAGTTAACCCATGTATTGCTCTACTGGTTCTTCAGTTCTCCCAAATTTCCACAAATTACTCGTACTAATTCACCCGAACATTCAGTCCGGTCCCAATTTAAACCGGCCATCATCGACCATTCTCAGTCAATTGCTGGGGTGAGTAGCTTGAGAGAGGACGCCTGCAACACCGGAGTGGAGCTGGGAGAGATCAGCATCCAGGAGCCTCACCTCAGAGGGACAAGAGCCACCGAGGAGAGAGCCTCAAGTCCTCGACATGACTTGCCCAGGAGCCAGCAGCTCAGCTCAGGCGAGGAGCTGACTCACCGGGGCCGGAGCCAGGAGGAGCGGCACCAGCTGTGAGTGGTTAAAAACCTGCCCAGGGAGCACGAGTGACCAGGGGCGTGGTGAACTGATTCAGAGAAAACTCCAGGAAGAAACTTGCCAACAAAGTTTTCAAGCTGACAAGCAGGTATTCTCAGGCGCCGGGAGACATGGGGGATAACGTCCTCCTAACGTGTGTCCCCCTTATATAGTCACTGGGCATACATGCATATTCATGAGGCTACATATGTATTACATAGTTTTCCAGAAAGTTCCCCGCATGCGTACAGAATTGTGGTGGCGGTCTCTGAGGGTCGTTTACTTCTTCCAACAATCTTCATCACTTCTGGCAGCCTTTGAAGCATGCGCAATACATGCTCATACCAGTTTAATTGGCTTGTTAGCACCAGAGGCATAATAATCCTCCTATCCTCCTACTTATCAGTTAGTTTAACTGTAGTGCATCCTGGATACCTGCGGTTCCCAGATACTCCTTATCCCTGTGTCCTGTTCTTCTAGACTTTTTTTCTTAAACTATGTCACAACTATAACGATTTATCTTGTGAGAATTCTCAGTATGTTCTCTAGCTGTACTCTATTTTTTTTTCTCTTTGTATCATGCACCTCAGTAGTTTTCCATTGCTACTGTTACAAAGCCATCAAACTTAACATTACTTAAATCTAATTCTAAAGGTTTCTATATTCCATTTTGTGATTTTCTGACCCCTTGTCTCAGAACAGAGAGGGCAAACGGAGCGGGTCGAGGCAGTTTGCATGGCAGTTCGCGCAGGCAGGCGAGCAGGATGACCGCCTGATCAAGAGGACTTGCCTGGAGTGCAGGAGGAGGAAGGACTGCTTGCTTGTGCAGAGAGATGTAGACGGACTGATCGACCAGATAGATCATGGTCACAACACGATCAAAAGCTGTAGTGAGGAATACTGTGGGTACCCAGACTGAGCCTTCCTGCAGACATGCGACTGTGCAGGTCTCTGGCTGCAGTAAATGCCTGAGCCTGGCACTTCTACTGGAGAGAGCCAGTGACACCGCTTGTGTGCGGTGTGAGTGAATAAATGATCTGCCCAGGCAGGTGGCTAAACTGAGGGAGGAGGTAGAAAGGTTGAGAGCCATCAGAGAATGCGAAAGTGAAATAGGTTGGTGGAGCCACACCCTAAGGGCAGAGGGAAGTGGTCGAACAAGTGATGGATCCCCTTCCCTCCTACCATCAGATAGAAGGCGTGAACTTAAGGGACAAGGAGGTATGGAGGGAGGTCCCTCCTCGGAGAGGTAAGCGAAAACCCTCACAATCCCTTTCTCCCTCCCAGTTGCCCTTGAATAACAGGTACGAGGTCTTGGAACTACAGAGCCAGGTAAATGGAGATGGAGGGGTAGATCTATCTAGTGAGTCACCTAGGGTTTGTCACTCACCCCCATGCCTTAGAACTTCCTCAACCAAGAAGAAAAGAAGAGTAATTGTGGTGGGTGACTCCCTTCTGAGGGGAACAGAAGGGCCCATTTGTTGGCCAGATCCATCCCACAGGGAAGTCTGCTGCCTACCTGGCGCTCAGATTAGAGATGTAAAAAGGAAACTCTCTGATCTGGTGCAGCCCTCCAACTACTTTCCGCTGCTGGTTTTTCAGGTTGGCAGTGATGAAATTATTACAAGGAGGGCTAGGGCAATGAAGAGAGACTTCAGGGCCCTGGGACGGCTGGTTAGAGGGTCTGGAGCGCAAGTGGTGTTTGCCTCCATACCTGTTACAAGCAAGGGTGAAGAGATAAATAGGAAGAGACTGCAGATTAATGGATGGCTACATGACTGGTGCCAAAGGCAGGGTTTTGGGTTTTTCAATCATGGGCTGCTATATGAGCCACCTGGTTTGCTGGTGGCAGGTGGGATACACCAGTCCCAGAGGGGGAAAAAGTTTTTGGGGCAGGAGTTAGCAGGGCTCATTGACAGGGCTTTAAACTAGATATGAAGGGGGAAGGGGAGATAACTGGGCCTGTTAGGGACAAGCCCAAGAGAAACATGCTAGGGCTTCAAGGATGGTGGACTAGGGAGGACTCTCAATCTATTGTTTCATTTGAGGGAAAGGATAGTTGTTTAGACCCTGTCCCGCAGGGGAAAAAGGGTACCAGGGCAAGAGTTAGCAGAGCTCACTCACAGAGCTTTAGGTTAGATTCAAAGTGCGAGGGGATTGTAGCTGGGTTTGAACCAGTGGGGCGATGTTCTAGTATTAATGAAGACCAGAAGGCCTCCCGCCTTCCAAGGGTGCCACTAGCGTGCTCTGCTTGCTCCCTGAAATGCCTGTACACCAATGCACACAGCATGGGGAATAAACAGGAGGAGTTAGAAGTCTGTGTGTGGTCTAAAGGTTATGATCTGGTGGCAATTACAGAGACATGGTGGGACAGCTCACATGACTGGAATGTGGTCATGGATGGCTATGTCCTTTTTAGGAAAGATAGGTCAGCAAAGCGAGGTGGTGGAGTTGCTCTTTATGTGGGAGAGAGACTAGAATGTATTGAGTTCTGTCCAGGGGCAGATGAGGACCAAGTGGAAAGTCTGTGGTTACGAATTAAGGGACAGGCTGGTATGGGTGATACAGTTGTGGGGGTCTATTATAGACCTCCTGATCAGGATGAAGGAGTTGATGAGGCTTTCTACAGGCAACTGAAAGCAGCCTCACGACTACATGCCTTGGTCCTCATGGGGGATTTTAACTACCCCGATATTTGCTGGAAGACTTACACAGCCAATCATTCACAGTCTAGGAGGTTCCTCCAGTGCATTGATGATAACTTCTTAATACTAATGGTGGACAAACCCACTAGGAGAGGAGCGCTGATGGATCTAGTACTCACCAACAAGGAGGGTCTGGTTGAAGCGGTGATGGTCAATGGCAGCCTTGGCTGCAGTGACCATGAGGTGGTGGAGTTTAGGAACCTGTGTGGGAGGAATAGAATACCTAGCAAGGCCACAATTCTGGTTTTCTGAAGGGCCAACTTTGGCCTCTTCAATCAGTTGCTAAGGGAAGTCTCATGGGAAAGGGTACTAGGTGGTAAAGGGGCTCAAGATAGTTGGTCAGCATTCAAGGACCACTTTTTCCAAGCTCAGGATCAGAGTATCCCAATGGGTAGGAAGTCAAGTAGGGGAGCCAGGAGACCAGCATGGTTAAACAAGGAACTGCTGGGCAAACTCATGCGGAATAAGAGAACCTATGGATTATGGAAGGAGGGGCTGGCCACTTGGGAGGAATATAGGACAGCTGTTAGAGGATGTAGGGAGGCAATTAGGACAACTAAGGCCTCCTTGGAACTTAATCTGGCAAGTCGGGTTAAGGACAATAGAAAGGGCTTCTTCAAATACGTAGTGGATAAAACTAACACAAGAAGCAGTATAGGCCCACTGCTGAACGAGGTGGGTGCCCTGGAGACAGAGGATATCAAGAAAGCAGAGGTGCTGAATGCCTTCTTTGCCTCTGTCTTTACTCCTGCAGACTCTCCCTGGGGGACCCAGATTCCTATAGCCCCAGAAGGAGTCAGGATAAAGGAGGAGTTTGCTTTGGTAGATGAGGATTGGGTTAGGGATCAGTTAAGCAATCTGGACATCTATAAATCGATGGGTCCCGATGGATTACACCCGCAGGTGCTGAGGGAGCTGGCGGAGGTCATTGCTGAGCCACTCTCCATCATCTTTGGTAAGTCGTGGGAAACAGGAGAGGTGCCTGAGGACTGGAGGATGGCAAAGGTCACGCCAGTCTATAAGAAGGGTAAGAAGGAGGACCCGGGTAATTATAGACCAGTCAGCCTTACCTCCATCCCTGGAAAGGTGATGGAACAACTTATTCTTGACACTATCTCTAGACATATCAAGGATGAGGGGGTCATCAAGGATTGCTTTTTTGATTGGCATTCAAGGATTGCTTTTTCCGAGCTCAAGATCAGAGCATCCCGACACGTAGGAAGTCAAGGAAGAGGGCCAGGAGACCTGCGTGGCTAAATAGGGAATTGCTGGGTATGCTCAAGTGGAAGAGGAGAGTTTACAGGTCATGGAAGGAGGGGCTGGCCCCTTGGGAGGAATATAAGGCTGCTGCTAGAGGATGTAGGAAGGCAGCTAGGAGGACTAAGGCCTCCTTAGAATTAAACCTGGCGAGAAGGGTCAAGGACAGCAAAAAGAGCTTTTACAAATACATGGCAGATAAAACTAACACCAGAGGCAATGTAGGCCCACTGATGAACGGGATGGGTGCCCTGGTGACAGAAGATACAGAGATGGCAGAGTTACTGAATGCCTTCTTTGTCTCTGTCTACTCTGCTGCAGGCAGTCCTGAAGAGCCCTATACCCCTGAGAGCTCAGATGAAGTCAGGTCAACAGAGCGGTTTGCCTTAGTCAATGAGGAATGGGTTAGAGACCAGTTGAGCAATCTGGACATCCATAAATCCATGAGTCCAGATGGGATGCACCCGCGGGTGCTGAGGGAACTGGCGGAAGTCATTGCTAGACCACTCTCCATCATCTTTACCAAGTCTTGGGAAACGGGAGAGGTGCCTGAGGCCTGGAGGAAAGCAAATGTCACTCCAGTCTTCAAAAAGGGCAAGAAGGAGGACCCGGGTAACTATAGACCGGTCAGCCTCACCTCCATCCCTGGGAAAGTGATGGAACACCTTATCCTTGGTGCCATCTTAAGGCATATCAAGGATAAGAAGGTTATGAGGGGCAGTCAACATGGCTTCACCAAGGGGAAATCATGCTTGACCAACCTCTTTGCCTTTTATGAGGAAATAACACGGTGGATGGATGATGGCAGAGTGGTGGATGTGGTCTACCTTGACTTCAGCAAAGCATTTGACACAGTCTCCCACAGCATCCTCACAGCTAAATTGAGGAAGTGTGGTCTGGATGATCAGGTAGTGAGGTGGACTGTGAACTGGCTGAAGGAGAGAAGCCAGAGAGTTGTAATCTATGGGGCGGAGTCTAGTTGGAGGCCTGTAACTAGTGGAGTGCCTCAAGGGTCAGTACTGGGACCAGTATTATTTAATATATTCATCAACGATTTAGATGAGGGAATTGAGCGTACTATCAGCAAGTTTGCTGATGACACTAAGCTGGGAGGAGTGGCTGACACGCCAGAGGGCTGTGCTGCCATCCAGCAAGACCTGGACAGGCTGGAGAGTTGGGCAGGGAATAACTTGATGAAATATAACAAGGGAAAGTGTAGAGTCCTGCATCTGGGCAGGAACAACCCCAGGTTCCAGTATAGGTTGGGGAACGACCTGTTAGAGAGCAGTGTAGGGGAGAGGGACCTGGGGGTCCTAGTGGACAACAGGATGACCATGAGCCAACACTGTGCCCTTGTGGCCAAGAAGGCCAATGGCATCCTGGGGTGTATTAGAAGGGGGATGGTTAGTAGGTCGAGAGAGGTCCTCCTTCCTCTCTACTCTGCCCTGGTGAGACCGCATCTGGAATACTGTGTCCAGTTCTGGGCCCCTCAGTTCAAGAAGGTCAGGGACCTGCTGGAGAGAGTCCAGTGCAGGGCAACTAAGATGATTAAGGGAGTGGAGCATCTCCCTTATGAGGAAAGACTGAGGGAGCTGCGTCTCTATAGTTTAGAGGAGACTGAGGGGTGACCTTATTAGCGTATATAAATATATAAAGGGGGAGTGTCACGAGGATGGAGCCAGGCTCTACTCAGTGGCAAACAATGATAGGACAAGGGGTAATGGGTACAAACTGGAACACAAGAGGTTCCACTTAAACTTGAGAAGAAACTTCTTAGTGAGGGTGACAGAGCACTGGACCAGGCTGCCCAGGGAGGTTGTGGAGTCTCCTTCCCTGGAGACATTCAAAACTCGCCTGGACACATTCTTGTGTAACATTATCTAGGTGTTCCTGCTCCAGCAGGGGGATTGGACTAGATGATCTTTTGAGGTCCCTTCCAATCTCTAGCATACTATGATACTGTGATACTGTAATTAAGAGCAGCCAACATGGCTTTACCAAGGGGAAGTCATGTTTGACCAACCTTATAGCCTTCTATGAGGAAGTAACTAGGTGGATGGATGATGGTAGAACGGTAGATGTGTTTTTTCTTAATTTCAGTAAGGCATTTGATACTGTCTCCCACAGCATCCTCATAGATAAGCTAAGGAAGTGTGGGCTTGATGATCAGGTACTGAGGTGGATCAAGAACTGGTTGGAAGGAAGAAGGCAGAGAGTTGTGGTTAATGGGGCAGAATCTAGCTGGAGGTCTGTGACTAGTGGAGTCCCTCAGGGGTCGGTGCTGGGACCAGTGCTGTTTAATACTTTCATCAACGACCTGGATGAGGGAACTGAGTGTACCCTCAGCAAGTTCGCTGATGATACTAAACTGGGAGGAGTGGCTGACACACCAGAAGGCTGTGTTGCCATTCAGCGAGACCTGGACAGGCTGGAGAGTTGGGCGGGGAGAAACTTGATGAAATTCAACAAGGGCAAGTGTAGAGTCTTGCATCTGGGGAAGAACAACACCATGTACCAGTACAGGTTGGGGGTTGACCTGCTGGACAGTAGTGAAGGGGAAAGGGACCTGAGCGTCCTGGTGGATAGGAGGATGACCATGAGCCAGCAATGTGCCCTTGTGGCCAAGAAGGCCAATGGCATCCTAGGGTGCATTAGAAAGGGTGTGGTTAGTAGGTCAAGAGAGGTTCTCCTCCCCCTCTACTCTGCCTTGGTGAGGCCGCACCTGGAATATTGTGTCCAGTTCTGGGCCCCTCAGTTCAAGAAGGACAGGGAATTGCTTGAAAGAGTCCAGCGCAGAGCCACAAAGATGATTAAGGGAATGGAACATCTCCCTTATGAGGAGAGGCTGAGGGAGCTGTGTCTCTTTAGCTTGGAGAAGAGGAGACTGAGGGGTGACCTCATCAATGTTTACAAATATGTAAAGGGTGAGTGTCAGGATGATGGAGCTAGGTTTTTTTTCAGTGATGTCCAGTGATAGGACAAGGGGCAATGGGTGTAAACTGGAGCATAGGAGGTTCCATGTGAACATCAGGAAAAATTTCTTTACTGTGAGAGTGACAGATCACTGGAACGGGTTGCCCAGGGGGGTTGTGGAGTCTCCTACATTGGAGATATTCAAGGCCTGCCTGGACAAGTTCCTGTGTGATATACTCGAGGTTACCCTGCTCTTGCAGGGAGGTTGGACTAGATGATCTTTTGAGGTCACTTCCAACCCTTGGGATTCTGTGATTCTGTGATTCTGTAATTGGACCAATTTCCCAGGCAATTAGCACACCAAAAATCCTCAACAAATTCCCCCCACACTTTATCCTCACCAACAATACAGTCAAAGACAAAAATTGGCTTACACACAAGACTACAGTGGATAGGACACCAAAACTCCACAATAGGTTCAATTTCAAAGGACATATATTCTTCATCCTTCTCCAGTCGCTCTCCTCGCGTAGAACATGGAACCGCGGATCAGGACTCCATACTTGCTTCGTAGCTATGCCATGTCTCACTCACACAAAACACTCATTCACACAACGGCCTGTCTCTCAGTCACCCACTTCACACAGAATGTTGTCTAAGCCAGTAACTGGAAACACATAAATCTCAAGCCATTGTTTACCTGCCAAAGGTTCTTAAAGCCATTAATACAGTTACCCTTGCAGCAAACCAACCCTTGGTTGAACCCGCGCTCTTTACCTTGCATAGGATGTCTCCTTATGACTTATAGGTATCCCCTTTACCTGATATTCCCCAGGAGGTAGAGACCCTGACACCCCTAGTCTTGTATCTCCTCCTGTTGAATTTCTTTATCTTCTCCTTTCCTTTTGTACCTGAACCATATTCCCTGTTAGCTAACATAACCCCCAGTAGACTGTCTGGGGGTATTTTCTTGCTCCCTTTCTTTCCCAGGACTTGGCTTTCCAGCCCCTTGTCCCGTACTTGTACCCTGGGGGTCTTTCAGTCTTTCTTCAGTTACTCATTCACTTCATCTCTTCACCAGCCAGTTCCCTCACAGGAGATTGGAATCGCGGTTAGAAAGACTCTGCACTCGCTTCACAGATCCAGGGTACCCGGTTCGTGTCTCATTCACAGACCGATCACCCCCATATTCCTGCCTAACTGAACAATACTTACAGTCCATTTCCTTGCCCAGGTCTTTACGCACGTGAATTACAGGTGACTGTGGTTTCCCTGGGAACCCTTCCCCACTTTTGCTTCATGAGTCCCCTTCTTTGTCCAGGATATAATTTGCAATCGCTGATGAGACCAGAAGAAACCTAGCAAACTGCTAAGTAGAAGGATGGTGTGAAATAATTCATTCATGTTTAGTGGGGCCACTAAATCCTGTTATCTCGCCACAGACTTACAACACAAACACTGTTCTTTATCTTCGATCTAAGATAAGCTAAAGGTACTTTAGAAGGATGGTGTGAAATAATTTACTCATATTTAGTGGGGCAACTAAATTCCACAGACTTACAACACAAACATTGTTCTTTATCTTCGACCTAAGTTAAGCTAAAAGTACTTTAACCCTATGTTTTTGAGGCACTAGCTTTTCTCATATCAAGCCTCCCGTCTTTTCTTTTACCTTTACAAATTCTTTTGCTATGTGACTCAATTTTGCTAAAGAGTTATGGACATTTTCAACTTCTTGTCTAATCTTGTGTCTTTAGTGACCTTTGTTTCTGTTATTGCGAACTCATACAGTTATATCCACATAGCAACACCTTTGATTTGCGAAAGCCAATACATTTATGTATTTATCACAAGCAGGTCGAAGGAGGTGATCCTGCCCCTCTTCTCTGCTCTCGTGAGACCTTACTTGGAGTATTGTGTACAGTTCTGGTGTCGTCAACATAAAAAGGACACAGAACTGTTGGAACAAATCCACAGGAGTGCCACAAGGATGATCAGGTGACTGGAGCACCTCCTGTATGAAGATAGGCTGAGAAAGTTGGGGCTGCTCAGCCTGGAGAAGAGAAGGCTGCGTGGAGATCTCATGGCAGCCTTCCAGTATCTGAAGGGGGCCTATAAGGATGCTGGAGAGGGATTCTTCATTAGGGACTGTAGTGATAGGACAAAGGGTAACCGGTTCAAACTGAAACAGGGGAAGTTTAGATTAGATATAAGGAAGAAATTCTTTTCTGTGAGGGTGGTGAAGCACTGGAATGAGTTGCACAGGGAAGTTGTGTTTTCTTCATCCCTGCAGTGTTCAAGGCCAGGCTGGACAGAGCCTTGGGTGAGATGGTTTAGTGTGAGGTGTCCCTCCCCATGGCAGTGAGGTTAGAACTAGATGATTTTAAGGTCCTTTCCAACCCTAACTATTCTATGATTCTATGATTTAATTTCAATATATAATGAAGTTCCACTTATATTAGAGGTATTACAGTGGCCTGATTTGCAATGCACATAGTTAAAGGACTGCCTTAACAAGAAAAATAACAGCCAAGGGAGTTATTTTATTGCTACTTGTCCTGGGTTCAGCAGTAGCTGTCATTTTTTCTCCTTCTTAGTAGCTGGTGCAGTGCTGTGTTTTTTGACTTTCGTCCTGGGAACAGTGCTGATAACACCGATGTTTTTAGCTACTGCCAGGAGGCCCGGAGGGAGCAGCTGCGTGTGGAGGAGGTTGGGACGGTTGAGGAGGGGAAGGAGGTGGCTGCCGAGCAGCAGGAGGAGGCGACAGAGGAGCTGGGCCCCACGGCCGACCTCAGCCCCGCAGCAGCTGAGAACATCCCCAGGCAGCCACCCACTGAGCCCTGGGAGCCCAAGCAGCAGAAGGATGCAGAGAGCAAGATACCACCTTTGGGAGCCTCATCTGGGTCCAGCCTCAGTGACCCAGGACAAGTGAAGGATGAAGGAGATCACGCAGCATTTCCCAGCAAGGCAGAGGAGGAAGATCTGGACTCAGAAAAAGAGAAGCTGGTAGTGAGAGAGACAGCAAGCACAGCAGCTACACCAGCCCCACTGACAAGTACAGCAACATCATTTGAGAGTTCTGAAGGTTTTGAATGGCCTTTGGTTACCCTTGAGACCTGCCTGCTGATTGTGATGGGGATCAACATGTTGGCACTCATACACAGTGTGTTTTACCCATGACCATTTTGTCTGATCTCAAAGTTAAGCAGAGTCGGGTTTGGGTCTTCTCTGGGGTTAGATGGCGATATAGGGACCCCAACAGGTTTTTCCAAAGGCTGGAGAGTCATGAGTGGCAGGGTGTGTGGGACAGTATGGGTGAGTATCTAGTCCACTGGATCACTCCAGTGCTTTGGAAGTGTTGGAGATGGAAGGCAGCTGTATGGAGTCCCCCGCAATGTTTTTAGTTACTGCTCAAATGTTTAGTCTGACCAAGGACTTTCTGAGTCTCATGCTTTGCTAGTTAGGAGGGGAAGCTGGGAGGAAACAGAGACAGGACACCTGACCCAAACTGACCAAAGAAGTATTCCATACCACAGCACATCATGCCCAGGATGTAACTGAGAGTTACCCAGAAGGGCAAGTTCACTTCTAGGTTGGGCTGGGTATCGGTGGGTTGCATTGTATTCTCTTCCCTTGTTATTTCCCTTATCATTATTATTATTGGTGGTAGCAGTAGTGGTTTGTTTTATACCTTAGCTACTGGACTGTTCTTATGTCAACCTGTGGGAGTTACATTCTTTTGATTTTCCTCCCCGTCCCTCCAGGAGCAGGGGGAAGAAAGGGGAGGGGGAGTAGACTGCATGGTTCTGATGTACAGCCTGGGCTTAAACTATGACACTACTCTATTTCTCTAGGCATCTGTATGATTGATATTAAAACCCACAAGTTTTATGTATTAAAAGGGCATAATAGTTTGACTTTCAGGCTAAACTTCAACTTTAGGGGAACATTAGAGCCACATAAATCATAACTCAGACCATTCTCTGCTTTTTTTTCCGAAGCACATGTAATATACATAGAGGCATGATGCTCAAAAACAGTGCAGAAACCAAAGTTTGACTGTATGTTCTGGACATCTTAATTCTACCATTGTCATGGTTTAAACCCTAGCCAGACAGCTTGTTCACTCACTCCCAGTGAGTGGTGCCAGGCTGAAAGCAATTGAGGCCCCCCCACCGGGGCTCTCCCCTTCCCCGCTCCCGGAGGAACAGGGAGGAGGATCAAAAGAGTGCAACTCCCACGGGTTGAGACAAGAACAGTCCAGCAACCAATGTACAACACAAATCACCACCTCTACCACCAATGACAACAATGATAAGAGAAAATAACAAGGGAAGAGAATACAATACCACCCTCTGAGAAATGAGTCTGACCCAGAAGCCCCTGTCCTTCTGGGTAATTCCCAGTTACCCCCCTCCGGGCATGATGTGCTGTGGTATGGAATACCTCTTTGGCTAGCCTGGGTCAGGCGCCCCGTCTCTGCTTCCTCTCGGCTTCCCCTCCTCCCTGGCAGAGCATGAGCCTCACAAAATACTTGGTCAGAGTAAACATCACTTAGCAACAACCAAAAACATCGGTATCACCAGCACTGTTCCCAGGCTGAAAGTCAAAACACAGCACTGCACCAGCTACCAAGAAGGGGAAAAAAATGACTGCTACTGCTGAACCCAGGACATTATCCACCCCTTATTCCATACCATTCACGTCATGCTCAGATCCCACATTTTCAATACACCATCGCTCACCCACATATATACATCCATATACACACAGACCAAGAGAAAAAAATCATTTTCTTAGTACACAGACCAATCCCTAAAATGCTGCCGATTTCATTCGGTCCATGATGTCAGGTTCCATCTCTTGTAACAATCCTTCAGAGCAGGAAAGGCTGTGTGCAGTATTGGATCATTGCCTGCTGATGCGGATCATTCCTTGACTGCGGAACTCATCCGGTTCTATCAAAGTTCATTCTCTGTTGGGATGATGGTTGGAGGGAAGTCAGGGCTAGTCGCTGGTGTCCTGGAGACATCTAGTTGATGAGCTATAAAAGTATTACACAGCAGGCAACAGCCTTGGCGGGTTGGTGGGAGTGTGATATAGTTAATCTGCCAGGCCTCCCCATATTTATACTTCAACCATCGTCCTCCATGCCAAAGAGGCTTTAATTGCAGCACATGTTTCACACTCATGAATAACCTGGGCAATAGTGTCCATTGTTAAGTCCACCCCTCGATCACAAGACCATCTGTATGGTGCATCTCTGCCCTGATGGCCTGAAGTGTCATGGGCCACTCACGCCAAAAATAATTCACCTTTATGTTGCCAGTCTAAGTCCATCTGAGCCACTTCAGTTTTAGCCGCTTTATCCACTTGTTGGTTGTTCCGGTGTTCCTCAGTGGCCCGACTCTTGGGTACATGGGCATCTATATGACGTACCTTCACCACCAGGTTCTGCACCCAGGCAGCGATATCTTTCCACAGTGCAGCAGCCCAGATGGGTTTACCTCTGCGTTGCCAGCTGCTCTGCTTCCATTGCTTCAACCACCCCCACAGGGCATTTGCCACCATCCATGAGTCAGTATAGAGATAAAGTACTGGCCACTTTTCTCGTTCAGCAATGTCCAGGGCCAGCTGGATGGCTTTCACCTCAGCAAACTGACTCAATTCACCCTCTCCGTCAGCAGTTTCTGCAACTTGTCGTTGGGGACTCCACACAGCTGCCTTCCATCTCCGATGCTTTCCCACAATACGGCAGGACCCATCAGTAAACAAAGCATATTGCTTTTCACTTTTTGACAGTTTATTATATGGTGGGGCCTCTTCAGCACACATCACCTCCTCCTCTGGTGACATTCCGAAATCTTTGCCCTCTGGCCAGTCCATGATGACTTCTAGAATGCCTGGACGACTGAGTTTTCCTATTCGAGTTCATTGTGTAATTAGTGCAGCCCATTTACGCCATGTAGCATCAGTTGCATGATGTGTAGAGGAGACCCTGCCTTTGAACATCCAGCCCAGCACGGGCAACCGGGGTGCCAGGCGGAGCTGTGCTTCAGTGCCAATCACTTCCGAAGCAGCTAGAACCCCTTCATAGGCTGCCAGTATCTCTTCCTCAGTTGAGGTATAGCTGGCCTCAGATCCTTTGTATCCCTGACTCCAAAAACCAAGGGATCGACCTCGAGTCTCCCCTGGAGCTTTCTGCTCCAGGTAGGACCAAACACCCAGCTGCAGTGTACAGTACATTTTTTACATCTGGCCCTGTCCAGACTGGTCCAAGGGCTACTGCGTGAACTACCTCGCATTAAATTTGCGCAAAGGCTTGTTGTTGCTCAGGGCCCCATATAAAATCATTCTTCTTCCGGGTCACATGATAGAGAGGGCCTACAATCGAACTGTAATTTGGGATGTGCATTCTCCAGAACCCCACTGCACCGAAGAAAGCTTGCGTTTCTTTCTTATTAGTTGGTGGAGACATTGCTGTTATCTTGTTGATCACATCTGTGGGGATCTGTCTACGTCCATCTTGCCATTTTATTCCCAAAAATTGAATCTCCTGTGCAGGTCCTTTGACCTTACTCCGTTTTATGGCAAAACCAGCTTTCAGCAGGATTTGGACATTTTCCTTTCTTTCACAAAGACTTCTTCCGCTGTATCGCCCCACACAATAATGTCATCAATGTATTGCAGGTGTTCTGGAGCTTGCCCCTGTTCCAGTGCAGTCTGGATCAGTCCGTGGCAAATGGTAGGGCTGTGTTTCCACCCCTGGGGCAGTCGGTTCCAAGTGAACTGGACACCCCTCCAAGTAAAAGCAAACTGTGGCCTACACTCTGCTGCCAAAGGAACTGAGAAAAATGCATTGGCAATAACAGTCGTGGCATACCACTTGGCTGTCTTTGACTCTAGTTCATACTGAAGTTCTAGCATGCCTGGTACAGCAGCACTCAATGGTGGTGTGACTTCATTCAGGCCACAATAGTCTACTGTTAGTCTCCATTCTCCATTAGACTTTCGCACTGGGCATATGGGGCTATTAAAGGGCGAGCGGGTCCTGCTGATCACTCCTTGCCTTTCCAGTCAATGGATCAGCTTATGGATGGGAATCAGGGAGTCTCGGTTGGTGCGATATTGCCACTGGTGCACAGTTGTGTTCGCAACTGGCACTTGTTGTTCTTCAACTTTCAGCAACCCCACAGCAGAAGGATCTTCTGAGAGACCAGGCACGGTGGACAGCTGCTCAATTTCCTCATTCTCCAAAGCAGCAATACCAAAAGCCCATCGGTACCCTTTTGGGTCTTTGAAGTACCCTCTCTTGAGGTAGTCTATGCCAAGGATGCATGTAGCCTCTGGACCAGTCACAATGGGGTGCTTTTGCCATTCCCTCCCAGTCAGGCTGATTTCAGCCTCCAGCACAGTCAACTCTTGGGATCCTCCTGTCACTCCAGAAATATAGATGGGTTCCACCCCCTGACAGCTTGATGGCATCAGGGTACACTGTGCACCGGTATCTACTAGAGCCTTATACTTCTGTGGGACTGATGTGCCAGGCCATCTGATCCACACAGTCCAGTAAATCCGATTGCCCCCCACCTCCACCTGGCTGTAGGCGGGGCCCCTCTAATGGTCATCACAGCATTGGACACTTAAGTCGTGGTAAAAGGGATTATTCTTCATTATCACAGGAGCTGGAGTAAAATCAGCTCTTCCATTCCATCTGGGAAACTGCTCAACAGAGACTGAAGCCGTAGCTCTCATGGGACGATCAGTCTTGGCCCTTGCTCCCCTCTTCAATTCGCTCACCTGTTCCTCCAAAGCTGAAGTAGGTTTTCCATCCCACTTTGTCATGTCTTCTCCGTGATCCCACAGGTAAAACCATAGGGTGGCCCGTGGCATATACCTCCTGTATCTCCTCTCTTGAACAATAGGACGCCTTTTGTTAATAGCTGAGACGTGTGTTGGTACACGTGAGGAGCTGGATAAATCAGATAGATCGTCCCTCAATTTTTTGAGGTCTTGGGACAGTTTTTCCACAGCTGAGATGATGGAAGGGGTGAGATTGTCTTCGAACTCTCGGAGTTTATGAACCATTTCATCCACTGTTAGTGGTACTATGTCATTCCAGGTTACTGTTGCCAATGAATGGGCATATGATGACGGTGCATTCCGTGTAAGTTTTCGCCACATGCATCGTGTACATTCAACTTCATATGGATCTATGGGTATAACCCCGTTATTCAGCTTGATGTGATAGATCATCTCTACGATGGCTGATTCCCTCAGAGACTGGATGCCTTTGTCTAAAGTGTAGTCCACTTGGCCGAACGACTCGTAACATCATCCTTGTATGGAAATCTTTCTTTCACAGCTGCCAAGAGCTGCCTCCAAAGGCTGAGGGACTTTTTCTCTCTTGCAATTGCTTTGTCAATTCCTCCTTCTCTAGCAAGTGATCCCAGCTGCTTGGCTTCTGTACCTTCTAGTTCGTGACCATCGGCCCCATTGTCCCAGCATCGGAGGAAGCAGGTGATGATGTCCTCCCCTGGTTGACAGGTAAAATCTTTTTGCATATTCTGTAGCTCGGTTGAGGTCTGAGATGGAGAAATTACCTGTTCTTCTTCTTCTTCGTCATGTGATGATGACTCCTGATCCGATGCTAGACCGGGTGGTGAATACATTGTTTCTTCATCTTGCTTTACCCTTGCCTCTTTTTTGCTTGTTCTCTTGCGTACAGGGGCAACTGATATTGGTACGAAGTTGTCCTCTGGTTTGGCCGCAGTGATTATCACTGTGGTTTGAGTCGTGACTGTACTTGTTGCTGGGGGTGGTGTAGCTGCTGTGCTTGGAGCTGGGGTAGCCACGCTGTCTGTTGCAGTTGAATTTTGAGCAACTGCTTTACTTGCCACTGGGGTAGCTGCGCAGTTCATTGCAGCCAAAGTTTGAGCAGCGACTGTACTTGTCACTGTGGGTGGTGAAGCTGCTGTGCTTGGAGCTGGAGTAGCTGCGCTGACTGTTTCTTTGCCCTCAGATCCACTGACATTTTTTTCCTTTTGAAGGTGATGGATAGTGTTGAACAAGGCCCTGTAGCATAGGCCAAGCCCCAGCACATAGCCATGATTTGTCCCTCTCTGGTATGGCCAGAATGACTACACACCTCATTTCAGTGTTTTACTAATTCTTCTGGATTTTGAAGTTGTTTGGTGGTGAAATTCCAAAGTCCTGGAGGGGCCCACTGACCTAGATACTTGCCCATACTATCCCACACACCCTGCCACTCATGACTGTCCAGCCTCAGGGAAAATCCCTTGGTCCTCCTATATCGTTATTTGATCCCAGACAAGACCCAAACCTGACTCTGCTTAACTCTTGAAATCAGCCGTGGGCAAAATACACTCTGTATGCGTGACAACATGGTGATCCCCATCACAATCAGCAAACAAGTCTCAACAGCATTAAAAGGCCATTCAAAAACTTCAGAACTCTCAAATGTAAACTGGGGGGAGGACTGGGAGGGTAAAAGAATGTCTCCTTCACAGGCTGACCACCCAAGAAGGAGAAAAAAGATGTGTAATTGCTAAGCACTTCTATTATATACCTCCCAAAGTATAAAGGTGGTGACCACACTGGGAACATAAGCCAGATCAGTTTCATGATCAATGATTCTATTGTATTACAAGTCGTTACCATAAAGTACAATGAGACAAAAACCTTAGCCCAAGCCCCACACTTGAAAAACACTAATACAGCAAATACCGTCTGCAATTAAGATACGATATACTGAAACTGTGAGATCAAGAGGAACAACCTTGAGAGCCAATAAATCAGCATTGTGACGTGTGACTATTATTCCGGTCAGATCTGTCGTTATCTCAGCCCCTCGTGCCCCACGTTGGGCGCCAAAAAGAACTGTCATGTTTTAAATCATAGCCAGACAGCTTGTTCACTCACTCCCAGTGAGTGGTGCCAGGCTGAAAGCAATCGAGGTCCCCCCACCAGGGCTCTCCCCTTCCCTGCTCCCAGAGGAATGGGGAGGAGGATCGAAAGAGTACAACTCCCACGGGTTGAGACAAGAACAGTCCACCAACCAGTGTACAACACAAATCACCACTGACAACAATGATAAGAGAAAATAACAAGGGAAGGGAATACAATACCACTGGCCAAAAAATGAGTCTGACCCAGCAGCCCATGTCCTTCCAGGTAATTCCCAGTTACCCCCCTTCCGGGCATGACGTGCTGTGGCATGGAATACCTCTTTGGCTAGCCTGGGTCAGGCGTCCCATCTCTGCTTCCTCCCGGCTTCCCCTCCTCCCTGGCAGAGCATGAGCCTCAGAAAGTCCTTGGTCAGGGTAGACATCACTTAGTAACAACCGAAAACATCGGTATCACCAGCACTGTTCCCAGGCTGGAAGTCAAAACACAGCACTGCACCAGCTACCAAGAAGGAGAAAAATTGACTGCTACTGCTAAACCCAGGACAGCTATATATGTCCTTTAAGTTCCATGGATCTTGGATCTTTAAAACATAAAGACAGCAACATTAGGGTAAGTAAGTGCAGCCTTACAGCCAAAAAAATCCCTCTTTGATTAAAAAAAAACAAACCACCAACCCAAAATAATTACTTTATCAGTCCAAATAAC
The DNA here is from genome assembly GCF_033815535.1 of Pezoporus flaviventris. Taxonomy (NCBI): domain Eukaryota; kingdom Metazoa; phylum Chordata; class Aves; order Psittaciformes; family Psittacidae; genus Pezoporus; species Pezoporus flaviventris. Next base: position 813,083 of record NW_026892673.1, on the reverse strand, counting down.
TTTTTTTTTTTTTTTGCATACTATGTTTCTGCTGATAATAAAGAATGGTAGTTTTAGTCTTTCCCTATTTCCCCACTATAACATCAGCGGGAGTTGTGCCAGAGTTTGTGTACTCATTTGTCTGTTTTTTCCACTGTGAAATCTTAAACCATGACACAGAACTGTTAATTTAAGAAGCTCTGAAAAGTGACCTGTACAGAAATATAACCATGAACAGTAGCAGAATTTTTCATCGTACATAGAGTTTTCTCCACCCATTAGTGTTTAGCCGAGGTCTTGCTTCTAATTCTCTGCAGGTTTTTCACATGCTTAACTTGCAGAGCTAATGTCTGAAGTTTCATTTTACTTCCTTTTATCACCATTTTATAGAGAGAATGAAATTCATCTACAAATGCCCAGCAGAGAATTTTAAGAGGGAAATAATTGCACATCTGTGTAGCAACTAATACCCATGCTTTTGTCCCACAATTTCTGCAAGAAGGGAAGAGTCTGAGCTATATTTCACTATATTAAATTATGTAAAAGATCTTACATTAGTAGTTTAAATATGCCTGTCATGGCACAATAAGCTTCTTTTTGAGCTGTGATTTAGACAGGGAAAATCCACATATCAGTAGTTTATGCCAAGATGCAAACAAACACAATGCTTTTGCTACTTTGAAAAAAACTATTTATAGCAGAGGAATTAGTAGTACTATGGTAACATTTCAACTGTAATCTCACTAAGAGAGCAAGAGGGCAGAGGTAAACCTTTCCTCTATTAAGAGGGTAAAGTCGGATGCAATGATTTTTCCTCCAATGAGCAGGGGGGAAACCTCCCTAATTTTCCAAATAGGTTTCTATTCCAGTCATATGTTTAATGAAAAATGCTCAGGTTTCCAGGTAAGCATTGTGGACTATTCTGATTTGGGGGTATTTTTGAACAGAACAGGCAGGTTCTCATTCTGGATCCATTCCTGCTTCTACATCACGTGAGTGCGAGCTGACCCCTCTTCCTTTCCACCAAAATGCTCCCATGGAACAGCACATTTGGCTTTGGTATCACATACACAGACTTAGCTGTCACCTGAGGCTGGTCAGGAATGTCCCCTCCTCAGCAGGAGCAGCTTTAGCCCCTCAGAAAGTTATTAAAAAAAAAATAAAGTAAAATCTTCAGATTCAGGGAAAAGTACATGGTGAAAAGAACTGAAAGAATACAATTCAGTAACATATTCAATACACTAGCCATTTCTCATCCATCCAGTTACCAGCACTCAAAATCATTAGTGTTTTCTTTCTCCCTCCACTTTCAAAAACAAGAAAACCAAACCCCTGATCAAACAAAGTTTTCTTCTGTGACTGGTAAAGAGTAGTTACTAAGCCATTATGTCTTTCTTTAAAACCAATTTTAAATCAAGAATCATGTACCACTGCCATTTACACAAGGTTTCTCTTAATTGCTCTATGCAATGCTTTGATTAATTAAATCACACTAGAGATTGCTTGTTAGTAACACATCTGGGATGCTCTTTGTTGTTGGCTTTCATTAAGACACTGTTTCATGCTGCTATTAATCATCTAAATTGGCATTAAGAGTCATATCAGTATTTGCTGTTGATAACTAACCATATGACAGCAAAATCGAACTAAAATGGTTGGGTTTGGTTTTGCTTTGGGGTTTTTTTTCAGATATATCAAGCACATAAACTAAAAGGCAAAGAGTTTGTTGGAGTTTTGAGTTGGTTTTTATTTTGGTCTGCTACTTTAAGACAAGGAGTGGCATGTTGAATAAACTTAATGTGCAGAAAATCTTAAAAAAAAGTAGAAGATCTCATTGATCTCTGTTCTGTTCCCTAAGCAGAGAAAGCTCCACTTTGTAATGCAACATTGGGAATTATTTTCAGTTTCAGAGTGTGAGCTGAAAAAGTGCCCAGGAAATCAAATGTTGCTTGTCATTATTAATGTGAATGAGAAGTGTTTCCATATATTTCTTCTTCCTAGCAACAGTTTGTTTACATATGATCAACCACCTTAATAAATTGAAGGTGAGCCAGTAAGAAGGGGAGTGGCTATAATGCTAATTACTTTTGGTTTCTCTATGATTTGTTCTTAGATTATTGCTTTATTCAAGTCCTACGTACCAGAAAAAAAATTATTCTACAGGGAATATAGTCTTTCTGTGGTGTGTATTTTTGTCAAAAGGCACAGTATGCATCATCTAAGCTTTCTCATAGTCTTCACTCCCTGTTATCAGGATCTAGATTGGGCTGCTTCTGGAGCTGGCTTTTGTTTAGGAGACATACCTGCAGCAGTGAGGAGAAATCCAGAACTACGCTTTCTGCGCTGAACTGGCACACACCACTGATAATCAGGAGTATACTAATAGAAACAAAAAGTTCTTCCAAACCGTATTCTCCCATTAATCATAACCTTTAAAGGAAGCAGAAACACCCACTGGCCAACCTATCTTCTGAAACATGAATTATCTAATAGTTGAGTTCCTTTGTGATCCAGAGGTCTCTCTCTTATATCGTGTTAAAATATGTTGCATCACATCAGAATAATGTATGCATGTATAACTGCACAAGATATAAATAAATTGATTCCATAATTTCCTTGCTTTTGGTTCTCATGGACTCAATTTGGTTAATTTCTCTATGTTGTATTTTCTTGTTTTTAGCTGTCTTGAGCACTATCAAGACCCACATGCTGATCAGCAATTGCTCCAAGATTGATTTAATTATTCCCCAAAGAACAGCAATTGCCTCTCTCCACAATCAGTTCATGGTTGCTCTCTGGGCTTGACATCTGCCTTAATCCAGGCAAAGTCTTCTGTTTGCCCATTGCAATTTAAAAAAAAGATCACACATGTGAGAGATATACTACACACTGAACTTGATCTTAGCCAAAAGGCTGAGAAGCAGCCTCATATACTGCCTCTGGATTCTTCTTCCACAACAGCACCTTAAATAATCCAAAACTGCTCATGCCCTCCAGGAATGACCTTTTTTTTTGGGATTATACTTTCTCACAGATTTGTGAGAAGACCTTTTAGGGAAGACCACTGTGTATCTCTAGGAGGTTGTCCTGGGTTCAGCAGTGGCAGTCATTTTTCTCCTTCTTAGTAGCTGGTGCAGTGCTGTGGTTTTGACTTTCAGCCTAGGAACAGCATTGATAACACCAATGTTTTTAGTTGTTGCTCAGTAATGTTTACTCTGACCAAGGACTTTGTGAGTCTCATGCTCTGCCAGGGAGGAGAGGAAGCCAATAGTAAGCAGAGACAGGACACCTGACCCAAACTAGCCAACGAGGTATTCCATACCACAGCACATCATGCCCAGTATATAAACTGGGAGCAGTCACCCAGAAGGGCTAGATCACTGCTCGGGTCAGGCTGGGTATCAGTCGGTGGGTGGTGAGCGATTGTATTCTCTTCCCTTGTTATTTCCCTTATCATTATTATTATTGGTGGTAGCAGTAGTGGCTTTGTGTTATACCTTAGTTACTGGACTGTTCTTATCTCAACCCATGGGGGTTACATTCTTTCAATTCTTCTCCCCATCCCTCCAGGAGCAGGGGGAGGAAGAGGGGGGAGTGAGCAAGCGGCTGCATGGTTCTGAGTTGCTGATTGGGCTTAAACCATGACAGAGGTGTCCTACATGGCACTGAGAAAGCCTTAGTTCCAGAGAGATTCTCATTGCATATTAATTGTACTTAAAGTTTTAGGTCTACAACTTTGTAAAACCACAGCACAAGTAATGGCAAGAAACATAAGAACTAAGCACATGCTGCAAATGGTGCCAAAGCTCTCCATTTCCCCAGGCAGAATCCCTGATTACTTCCCTTCACTACTACTACCACCACCACCAATAATAATAATAATGATAAGGGAAAGAACAATATAAAACTGAAAAGGGGAAAGGAAGAAAAAAAAACAACTGACAATAAGCACAAGTGATGCACAATACAATTGCTCACCACCTGCCAACCAATACCCAGCCTGACCTGAGCAGCAATCTGGGCCTTCCAGGTGACTCTCCCCAGTTTATGTACTGGGCATGACATGCTGCGGTATGGAATACCCCTTTGGCTAGTTTGGGTCAGGCATCTTGTCTCTACTTCCTCCCGCCTTCTTGTGCCCCTCATCACTGGCAGATCATGAGAGACTGAAGTTGTTGATCAGGGTAAGCATTACTTAGCAACAACTAAAAACATCAGTGTGTTATCAGCATTGTTCTCAGACTAAAGTCTAAAACACAGCACTACACCAGCTACTAAGAAGGAGAAAAAATAAGTTACAGCTTAACCCAGGATATGGTGTTATTGTCATGAACCATATTAAACACTGAAAATTTGCCCTGAAATGCAAACTCATTCTAAGAACTCTCAATACCATTCCTGGAAAAATATTTTGAAATATCTACAAACTCTCACCTTTGCAACGTTTTTATTCCAGCTAAGAAAATCAAAATAAACCCCCCAAAACAACCCTTTTATTTCCTATATATATACACAGAAGGATAGAAATGTTTGAGTAATCATTCAAGTTATTTGGAACATGAGTGTGCCCAATTGCAGCTAAGTAGACCTTTTTCACCAGGTAAAAGATTCAGATTTCATTCATTAATTCTGATATTTTATATCACATGCAGCGACTGATGTAATTTATATTGGGGCTGAAGTTAGTAATGTGCAAGTCCTGTCTGCGTACACCTGCTCCATAATACACCTATAATACAATAATGCAACTCCTCAGGGTATTCTTTCTTTAAAGAAAAATATTTCCAGCCATATGGTTAACGTAAATCCCAATAGCCACACTGTAGAGTAGAGCAACAGACAGATTGCACTTCTCATTTCATGCTTTCCACCATCTCATTTTCATCTTTTCTCAAGGAGACTACCAGCAACAGATTTTACTGTACCTCCTTCATGAGACCTAGCAGCAACAGACATCCAGGGAGGGAAACCCCTTTCTACCCACAGTGCCTCATGAGGAGATCCTAGTAAACATCAGAAGCACAGACATCCAGCTGCCAGTCAGTGAGAGTTCACAGGAACAAAGGAAGCATCCTCAGATGCTCTTGCTGAGCTGAACATAACTCATTTTATAATAGCATTTACAAAGCTCAGCCTTTCTGGGCTTTTGCATTCATTCATTATTTCCATAATGGTTTATGCCCAATTTGTTACTGACTTAACTGGTTTAAATATACCACTAGCGATCTGTTAGATAATCTTAAGATTCTGGCCAAAGTATGTTTTTAAAAAATCTGAACTAATACAAGGGAAATAGAAAGCAGCTTTGAAATTCTTCAGCCTTCATTTATTTATAGCTCTGCACTGTTCAGGGTTCCTAATGGCTATTATAAAGCAACTAGGCCTTCCATTTATTGATGGGAAGATTATTACATCTAGTTTTTCTTCTTATCCCCTGTATCATGAATGATTAAATCATAGCCATGAACTGATAAGCTCTGCAGCTCAGGCAACTGTTCTGCTGACAGGCAGGATATGCCACAAAACGACCAAATTCGCCAGCTCCTTCAGGACCCACGGATGGATTTCATCAGGACCCATGGACTTGTGCACGTTCAGATTTTTAAGATCGTCTCGAACCAGATCCTCTCCTACTGTGGGCCTAAGGTCTTCATTCTCACAGTCCCTGCATCTGCCTTCCAAGACTTGGGTGGTTTGGTCAGAGCCTTTGCCAGTGAAGACCGAGGTAAAGAAGTCATTCAAAACATCAGCCTTCTCCAAATCCTGTGTAGCCAGTTCTCCCAAGAGCTTCCTGAGGGGGCCTACATTCTCCCTAGTCTGTTTTTTATTTGCTATGTACCGGTAGAATCCCTTCCTGTTATCCTTAATACCCCTAGCCAAGTTTAATTCTAACTGGGCCTTAGCTTTCCTAACCTGGTCCCTAGCTTCCCGGACAACATCCCTGTACTCTTCCCATGCCACCTGTCCTTGCTTCCACTTATTATAAGCCTCTTTGCATACTCTCCAGCCTATCCTTAAGAGAAAGGGCAACTCCCCCTCCCCACCTGACAGGCCTCTCTTTCCTGAAGAGCCTCTAACCTTCCATTCCAACAATCCAGTCGTAGGAGCCATCCCACCATGTTTCTGTGATGCCTATTATATCAGACCCCCGTAGACGTGCACACATCTCTAATTCCTCTTGTTTGTTCCCCATGCAATGGGCATTTGTATAGAGGCATCTGAGCCGAGCTCCAAATGAAGCCAGCTCATTGGCGGGAGAGGCTGGGATATCTCTACATTGCTCCAAGAATTTATTATAGGTTCTGGCAACTGACTGGGTGTGTTGGGATGGAATGATGCCCCCCTCCCCCAACACATCTAGTTTAAAGCCTCCTTGACCAGTCTGGCAAGCCTCCTACCAAAACTGCTCTTTCCCTTCTTTATCAGACCAGCTCCACCAGCCCCCACTAGACCTGGCCTACAAGCTTGGGTCCCGTGTTCAAGACACCCAAACCCCTGACTATGACACCACCCTTTTAACCAGTTATTAACCTGGCTATTCCTCCTAGCTTGTTTTAGGTCCTCCCCTGTACCCTGGAGAATTGATGAAAAGACCACCTGAGCTCCAGAGCCCCTAACCACCTCCCCCAGGGCTCTGTAGTCCTTCTTTATGTTCTCCAGGCTACTACTATCTATATCCCTAGCACCCACATGTATCACCAGGAGTGGGTAATAGTCCATGGGACTTACTAGAGTAGGCAGCCTCTCTGCCACATCCCTGATCCGTGCCCCCAGTAGGCAACACACCTCCCTTGAGATGGGCTCTGGCCGGCAGACGAGTGCTTCTGTCCCTTTCAGTGTAGAGTCCCCTACTACTACGACCTGCCGCTTTTTCCTAGCAGCACCAGTAGAGATCTTCTTTAGCAGTGCATCAGTCGGCTGTTTCTGGCTCGAGTGTGTTTCCTCATTAGCCCCCTTCAGGACAGCAAAGCGGTTCTGCGTGGGGACAGGGGATTTAGGGGGAAGCCCCTTGCTTTTGGTTGTCCTTTTCCTCCTTTTTTTTGTTTTTTTTTTTTGTTTTTTTGTCACTAATTCCCAGCTTCCCAGGTTAACGGCCTCCTTCTTTCCTTCATGAGGTAGAGGTGAAGCTCGAGGCCCCTGGACATTTTGGGCCGGGAGCAAACATTCCTGCTTCCTCTCAGCTTCCCTGACATCTCAAAGCCTATTAACAGCATCCCGCAACTCAGCCACCTGCTGAAGGAGGACCTCCACCAGGACGCACCGAGTGCAGCCCTGCCCATTGTGCACCCTCCCCTCACAAGACCAGTGCAGGCACTCTCTACACCCTGAGCTCTGCACTGCAGCCTCCCCTCTCATCTGCTCTGTCTGGGTGCCTACGCTGGCCACCGCCTGGGCAGCCAGAGCAGAGCCAACAGAAGGGGCCCTGATCATACGACGGGTGCTCACCATCCCGCTAGCCTACCCGCACAAACTGCCTCGGCCCGCTCTGTTTGCCCGCGCTCCCTGGGGCAGGTTTTTAACCAGTCAGGGCTGGTGCCGCTGCTTCAGGCTCCGCCCCCTGTGAGTCAGCTGCTCCCTCTCATCATCTGAGCTGCCGGCTCCTGGGCAGGTGTTGTCGAGGACCTGAGGCTCCCTCCGTGTCTCTTGTTGCTCTGAGTTGAGGCTCCTGGACACTGATCTCCCCCCCCGATCCGGTGTTGAAGGCATCCTCTCTCGAGCTACTCACCTCAGCACTTGATACATGGCCTCACATACAAAAGCAGTGACACTGATAATGTCATAGGTTACTCTGCTTCTTCTGATGTCAGGGACAAGTAGTATATAAATAGAACTGAATATAGGAATGTGAATATGGAAGTTTCCTACAACTACCAGTTGCAGGAAAGACAGGCCTAAAAGTAAGAGATTTGCCAGGATTAATGTTTACTTAAATAGCATGGTAGGTTTGTGTCGTGGTTTAAACCCAGTCAGGTAACTTGTTCACTCACTCCCAGTGAGTGCTGCCGAGCTGACAACAATCGAGGTCCGTGTCCCCCCCCCACCGGGGTTCTCCCCTTCTCCACTCCTGGAGGAATGGGGAGGAGGATCGAAAAAGTGCAACTCCCATGGACTGAGACAAGAACAATCCACCCCCTGACTCTCCAGTCTACGGATCAGCTTATGGTTGGGAATCAGGGAGTCTCGGTTGGTGCGATATTGCCGCCGGTGCACTGTTGTGGTCGCAATTGGCACTTGTTGTTCTTCAACTTTCAGCAACCCCACAGCAGAGGGATCTTCTGAGAGACCAGGCAAGGTGGACAGCTGCTCAATTTCCTCATTCTTCAAAGCAGCAATACCAAAAGCCCACCGGTACCCTTTTGGGTCTTTGAAGTACCCTCGCTTGAGGTAGTCTATGCCAAGGATGCATGGAGCCTCTGGACCAGTCACAATAGGGTGCTTTTGCCACTCCCTCCCAGTCAGGCTGATTTCAGCCTCCAGCACAGTCAACTCTTGGGATCCTCCTGTTACTCCAGAAATATAGATGGGTTCCACCCCTTGACAGCTTGATGGCATCAGGGTACACTGTGCACCGGTATCTACTAGAGCCTTATACTTCTGTGGGACTGATGTGCCAGGCCATCTGATCCACACAGTCCAGTAAATCCGATTGTCCCCTACCTCCACCTGGATGGAGGCAGGGCCCCTCTAATGGTCATCACAGCATTGGACACTTAAGTCGTGCTAAAAGGGATTATTCTTCATTATCACAGGAGCTGGAGTAAAATCAGCTCTTCCATTCCATCTGGGAAACTGCTCACCAGAGACTGAAGCCGTAGCTCTCATGGGACGATCAGTCTTGGCCCTTGCTCCCCTCTTCAGTTCACTCACCCGTTCCTCCAAAGCTGAAGTAGGTTTTCCATCCCACTTTGTCATGTCTTCTCCGTGATCCAGCAGGTAAAACCATAGGGTACCCCGCGGCGTATACCTCCTGTATCTCCTCTCTTGAACAATAGGACGCCTTTTGTTAATAACTGAGACGTTTGTTGGTACACGTGAGGAGCTGGATAAATCAGATAGATCGTCCCTCAATTGTTTGAGGCCCTGAGACAGTTTTTTCACAGCTGAGATGATGGAAGGGGTGAGGTTGTCTTCGAACTCTCGGAGTTTATGAACCATTTCATCCACTGTTAGTGGTACTATGTCATTCCAGGTTACTGTTGCCAATGAATGGGCATATGATGACGGTGCATTCCGTGTAAGTTTTCGCCACATGGGTCATGTACATTCAACTTCATCTGGATCTATAGGTGTATCCCCGTTATTCGGCTTGATGTGAGAGAGCATCTCTACGATGGCCGATTCCCTCAGAGACTGGATGCCTTTGTCTATAGTAGTCGTTCGGCCACTTGGCCGAACGACTCGTAACATCGTCCTTGTACGGAAACCTTTCTTTCACAGCTGCCAAGAGCCGCCTCCAAAGGCTGAGGGACTTTTTCTCTCTTGCAATTGCTTTGTCAATTCCCCCTTCTCTAGCAAGTGATCCCAGCTGCTTGGCTTCTGTACCTTCTAGTTCGTGACCATCGGCCCCATTGTCCCAGCATCGGAGTAACCAGGTGATGATGTGCTCCCCTGGTTGATGGGTAAATTCTTTTCGCATATTCCGCAGCTCGGTTGAGGTCCGAGGTTGAGAAGTTCTCTCTTCTTCTTCTTCTTCGTCATGTGATGATGACTCCTGATCAGATTCTGGACTGGGTGGTGAATTCATTGGTTCTTCATCTCGCTTCACCCTTTTTGCCTCCTTTTTGCTTGTTCTCTTGCGTACAGGGGCAACTGATATTGGTACGAAGTTGTCCTCTGGTTTGGCTGCAGTGATTATCACTGTGATTTGAGTAGCAACTGTACTTGTTGCTGGGGGTGGTGTAGCTGCTGTGCTTGGAGCTGGGGTAACCACGCTGTCTGTTGCAGTTGAAGTTTGAGCAGCTGCTGTACTTGCCACTGGGGTAGCTGCTCTGTTCATTGAGGCCAAAGTTTGAGTAGCGACTGTACTTGTCGCTGGGGTTGGTGCAGCTGCTGTGCTTGGAGCTGGGGTAACCGCGCTGTCTGTTGCAGTTGAAGTTTGAGCAGCTGCTGTACTTGCCGCTGGGGTAGCTGCGCAGTTCATTGCAGCCAAAGTTTGAGTAGCGACTGTTGCTTTGCCCTCAGATCCGCCGACATTCTTTTCCTTTTGAAGGTGCTGGATAGTGTTGAATAAGGCCCTGTAAGCACAGGCCAAGCCCCAGAACGTTGCCATGATTTGTCCATCTCTGGTATGGCCAGAATGACCACACACCTCATTTAAGTGTTTTACTAATTCTTCTGGATTTTGCAGTTGTTCGGTAGTGAAATTCCAAAGTACTGGAGGGGCCCACTGGCCTAGATAGTTGCCCATACTATCCCACACACCCTGCCACTCATGGCTGTCCAGCCTCAGGGAAAATCTCTCGGTCCTCCTACATTGTCGTTTGACCCCAGACAAGACCCAAACCTGAATCTGCTTAACTCTTGAAATCAGTAGTGGGCAAAACACACTCTGTATGCGTGTTAGCATGGTGATTCCCATCACCATCAGCAAACAAGTCTCAACAGCATTAAAATGCCATTAAAAAAATTCAAAACTCTCAAATGTAAATGGTCTGGGGGGACGACTGGGAGGGTAAAAGGATGTCTCCTTCACAGATGGAGCACCTGAGAAGGAGAAAAAAAATGTGTAATTGCTAAGCACCTCCATCATATACTTCCCAAAGTATAAAGGTGGTGACCACACTGGGAACATAAGCCAGATCAGTTTCATGATCAATGATTCTATTGTATTACAAGTCGTTACCATAAAGTACAATGGGACAAAAACCTTAGCCCAAGCCCCACACTTGAAAAACACTAATACAGCAAATACCGGATGGACGTAAGATACGATATACTGAAACTGTGAGATCAAGAGGAACAACCTTGAGAGCCAATAAATCAGCATTGCGACGAGTGACTATCAATCCAGTCAGATCTGTTCTTATCTCAACCCCTCCTGCCCCACGTTGGGCGCCAAAAAAGTTTAAACTGGTTTAAACCCAGTCAGGTAACTTGTTCACTCACTCCCAGTGAGTGGTGCCGAGCTGACAACAATCAAGGTCCGTGTCCCCCCCCACCGGGGTTCTCCCCTTCCCCACTCCCGGAGGAATGGGGAGGAGGATCGAAAAAGTGCAACTCCCACGGGTTGCGACAAGAACAGTCCAGCAACCAATGTACACAAATCACCACCTCTACTATCAACTACAACAATGATAAGGGAAAATAACAAGGGAAGAGAATACGATACCACCGGCCAAGAAAACGAGTTCCACCCGGAAGCCTGTGTCCTTCCGGGTAACTCCCAGTCACCCCCCACCCCGGCCATGACGTGCTGTGGTATGGAATACCTCCCTGGCTAGCCCGGGTCAGGCGCCCCATCTCTGCTTCCTCACAGCTTCCCCTCCTCCCTGGCAGAGCATGAGCCTCACAAAGTCCTTGGTCAGGGTAAACATCACTTAGCAACAACTGAAAACATCGACTTCACCAACACTGTTCTCAGGCTGGAAGTCAAAACACAGCACTGCACCAGCTACCACAAAGGAAAAGAAAACATGACTGCTACTGCTGAACCCAGGACAGTTTGATGCGCGGATTGACTCCACAACTCATTAAAGTTGTAACGTAGGTATGCTTTTTATTCAGCGCTGAGACACACGGGGATAATTCCTCAAAGTCATGCGTATCTCAGTGTTGTTTCCCTCTACATTTATTCTCTAAAGTTATATATATTCATAAGGTTGCACAACACACCTATACATATTCATGTCCTATCCCCGCTTCGTATTATAATGAGCCAGAAGGTCCTCTGCGCCTGCGCAGTGCCCCCTCTGGTCATGGGCAGGGGTCTCAAGATGAAGTAAATGAGTCTTCCTCCTGTGGGTAGGGGTCTTCAAGATGAAGTAAATGAGTCTTCCTCTTCTTGCACTTTTCACCTTTTTTAGTCTTTACGTGTGGCCTTAGAGTTTGGTCAGTGTCCCAGCCGTAAATCCTCTGCTTCTCCCCTTTATCAGTAGAGTTTGGTCAGTGTCCCAGCCGTAAATCCTCTACCTCTCCCCTTTATCAGTAGAGTTTGGTCAGTGTCCCAGCCGTAAATCCTCTACCTCTCCCCTTTATCAGTAGATTCAGGCATCTGCTTATCAACAGGACCTGAGGTCTCTGTTCTGCTTAGCAGGCATTTACAACAGATAGTCCTTTTGTTTAAGCAAGCAAATTCCTCTAACCCCCTTGTATAACCCCCCTCGTACAACCCCCTTGTACAACCCCCCTGTACTACCCCCCTGTACATTGGTCAACCCTTTGTATCAGGTTCGCATAGCCACCCTACTGTCTACCCATACATATACTTCTCTTCCTTACCGTTTCTCCTTGGTTAATAACTGCCTTCATAAGAAAAAGTGGTAAGTCTTCTGTCCTCCTGTCTAATCTTCCCTTGGTCCTCCAATCTCATCTCCTCTAAACAGTTTTTCCTTACAAACAAGATCATTAAAAAAGATTTGAGCCAGTTGTTCATCTGGTATCTCAATGGATTAGACTGTAAAACAGAGGAGGGATAATGAATATCCTGTTTCCATTTGCTGCTAAATTCAGTTCGTACTACTCTCTGTTGGCCATACTACATGCATATAACATTTAATAATATCTATACTACTTCAGAGTGTACAATATGGCCTAAGAGTGCCATGGACATGGTATTTTATAATGAAAGAACTGTATTTATAGCCAGAGTCTCAGAGATACATATTTTCTATTTCATCTTCATTTAACAATCTGGCTTAGTTAATATTCATGTTTCAGTAATGCTAAAAATGAAAACTATGCCTTGCTTACAGAATTATTTTTTTTTTTGTGGGCGATCCTTTGAAATCTCTAACCCTCAAAATACTTAAATGCTTATAAATTGACAGAGAATGAAGTTTATGATATTGCCAGTGCTGAGGAGCACAACTTACACAGTATAAATCCTGTTGTCACTGTGGGCATATGCAACACAAAAAATTAACATAGACCAAAGTTTATCGACTCAGCACATTGTACTTGATGCTGTGTGTCACCTGTCTCTTGTTTGTCTATAGATTAGCACAAAAATGTCATTGCAAACTAAGTGAATAGGGCACAGAGGAAGCACCTGCCACTTTTAAAACTCTTTAGAAGACTCTCTTGTTTATTTTGTAAGCACTCAGGTGCAGTTAAATAATCGCATTGAAACAAACAATACTGGTGATTATAAAAGATTCTTTTCACATAAGAATTCACTTCAGCAAAAATGTTTTGCAGATGTAGAGAAGAAAACTGCATCACTAAAAACAACTCAAAATGCTTCGGTGCAGCAAAACACCTTTATTTTTCTATTGGCAATTTGACAAGTTCACTGTTGGCTTGAAAAGAATTCTATAGCTGGAGGCTAAAGCAGAAACTGCAGTGATTTAAAAAAGAATTGACTACAGTAAGGATAATAAAGCACCATAGTATTAAAATGCAACTGGCATCTGAGCCTCCCTACAGCTCTTGAAAATCTGCTTACACCTCAACTCTTTACCAAGAAAGGAGCTGAAACAATATAGTCATATATATATATATACTGGGCATGACCTGCTGTAGTATGGAATACTCCTTTGGCTACTTTGGGTCAGGTGTCCTGTCTCTGCGTCCTCCTGCCTTCCCATCCTCCCTGGCAGAGCATGAGACTCCAAAAAATCCTTGGTCAGACTAAACGTTATTTAGCAACAACTAAAAACATTGGTGTTATCAGCGTTGTTCCCAGGCTGAAGTCAAAACCACAGCACTGCACCAGCTACTAAGAAGGAGTAAAATGACTGCTACTGCTGAACCCAGGACAATTGAGTCACCCTCTTCTGCGCCAGAGGAAAGTAAGGCATTTTGGTTTCTCAAGAGTGATGTCTCTCAACTGATAGGATCATGTAATACCCGAATAAATATATTGGTACTTTAGTCAAAAGAAACACCACAAATAAGACCAAAAATCTACTAGGCCATACACAGTAGAACAAAGGAAACAGCAGCCCAAAATAGTTCATGGTAAAAAGCATATAAAATGAAAGCTTGGTTTCCTACAGTCCACAAATGGAAGCTAAAACAGAAATTTGGGGGAGCAGCTCTCTTCATAAGTTCTGAACCTGAAGACCTTAATCACATGCTCAGAACTCAGTTGCTTTCATCATTACGTGCCTCTCTGCAAATTCTGTGCACAAACATATCCTTAAGAAAAAATTAGTTATTTTTATTGATCATCCATAATATTGATAATTAATAATTTTGCATTTCGTTGTAATAGAGGATCACCAGAACCTGACAGTGACAGAAATACCTAATGGCATCAGAAATGACCATTCTGATATGTGGCCTGTTTAAAATAGGCCCCTAAAAATAATTTAATCATTACTCTGAAAAGTCAGCTAACCACATTTTGTTGCAAGAACATCAGTAATGTAAAGCTGGGGATGTTATAGGTTACACTGGGATATTTTCATTCAGTGTGCCATACAAATAAGAATCATTTCAAAACATATAGTTATGGGATACTGTATCTTTTTAGATGTCTATAGGGAATACACCTATGATAAATCTAACTGGATTTTAAGATATCTGCTCATAGCAAGCCTGAAACCACTTTCACCAGTAATAAAAAAGGACATTTTACAAAGGCATCTTAACTATGAACATATTGTCCAGTACAGCATCTGAAATCTAAATGTGTCATTATAAATTGAATCATTTTATATCTCCACATAGGTGTTAAAAAACAGCACAAACATGAAGCTGTGGGAAATGAAGTGGGGGTGGTGGGCTGAAAGAAACAGCAATACACTCAGAATAAGCCACAATGATTCAAAAACAGAACCTGACCTCCCCATTCACCTCTCCCTGGCATCAGGAAAAAAAAGGTAGATTAGCTCAGGTTAAGAAGAGGACTTTTTAATCTTTGTCATCCATTAAGCATGTATTTCCCTGTCATGGTTTAAGCCCGGCTGGCAACCCAGAACCACACAGCCGCTCGCTCGCTCACTCGCTCACTCACCCCCCCCCCCCATGTCTCCTATAGCTATAATCCCTTTAACCCTGATGCACAAACTCTCTGTTAACTGCTCACCTGTCCCCAGACAGAGTTCCATACTCTCCAGCCTATCCCTAACAGAAAGGGCAACTCCCCCTCCCCATCTGACAGGCCTCTCTTTCCTAAAAACCCTGTAACTTTCCATTCCAACACTGCAGTCATAGGAGCCATCCCACCATGTTTCTGTGTTGCCTATTACATCATAACCCTGTAGACGTGCACACATCTCCAAATCCTCTTGTTTTTTCCAAATGCGACGGGCATTTGTATATTTCATCTGAGCCGAGCTCCAAATGAAGCCAGCTCATTGGCTGGAGCAGCTGGAATATTGCTCCGAGCATTTATTATAGGAGCTGGCAACTGACTGGGTGTGTTGGGATGAAATGATGCACCCCTCCCCCAGCACATCTAGTTTAAAGCCTCCTTGACCAGTCTGGCAAGCCTCCTACCAAAACTGCTCTTTCCCTTCTTTATCAGACCAGCTCCACCAGCCCCCACTAGACCTGGCCTACAAGCTTGGGTCCCGTGTTCAAGACACCCAAACCCCTGACTATGACACCACCCTTTTAACCAGTTATTAACCTGGCTATTCCTCCTAGCTTGTTTTAGGTCCTCCCCTGTACCCTGGAGAATTGATGAAAAGACCACCTGAGCTCCAGAGCCCCTAACCACCTCCCCCAGGGCTCTGTAGTCCTTCTTTATGTTCTCCAGGCTACTACTATCTATATCCCTAGCACCCACATGTATCACCAGGAGTGGGTAATAGTCCATGGGACTTACTAGAGTAGGCAGCCTCTCTGCCACATCCCTGATCCGTGCCCCCAGTAGGCAACACACCTCCCTTGAGACCGGGTCTGGCCGGCAGACGAGTGCTTCTGTTCCTTTCAGTGTAGAGTCCCCTACTACTACGACCTGCCGCTTTTTCCTAGCAGCACCAGTAGAGATCTTCTTTAGCAGTGCATCAGTCGGCTGTTTCTGGCTCGAGTGCGTTACCTCATTAGCACCCTGCAGGACAGCAAAGAGGTTCTGCGTGGGGACAACAGCTATAGGAAGAAGCCCCTTGCTTTTGATTGTCCTTTTCCTCCTTTTTTTGTTTTTTTTTGTTTTTTTTTTGTTACTAATTCCCAGTTTCCCGGATTAATGGCCTCCTTCTTTCCATCCCTGGCAGTGATTAAGACCAGGTTGGACAAGGCCTTGGGTGATATGATTTAGTGTAAGGTGTCCCTGCCCACGGCAGGGGGGTTGGAACTAGATGATCTTAAGGTCCTTTCCAAACCTAACGATTATATGATTCTATGAGCTAGAGGCAAGCTTGAGGCCCCTGCACAGTTTGGGCCGGGAGCAAGCATTCCTGCTTCCTCTCATCTTCCCTGACATCTCACAGTCTATTAACAGCATCCCGCAGCTCAGCCACCTGCTGAAGGAGGACCTCCACCAGGAAGCACTGAGTGCAACCCTGCCCATTGTGCACCCTCCCCTCACAAGACCAGTGCAGGCACTCACTATACTCTGAGCTCTGCACTGCAGCCTCCCCTCTCATCTGCTCTGTCTGGGTGCCTACGCTGGCCACCGCCTGGGCAGCCAGAGCAGAGCCCCCAGACGGGGCCCCGGTCATACGACGAGTGCTCACCATCCCACTCGCCTGCCCACGCAAACTGCCTCACCACACTCCTAATCGCTCATGCTCTCTGGGGCAGGTTTTTAACCAGTCAGGGCTGGTGACGCTGCTCCTGGCTCTCCCCTGTGCGAGTCAGCTGCTCGCGTCAGCTGAGTTGCCGGCTCCTGGGCAGGTGTTGTTGAGGACTTGAGGCTCCCTCCGTGTCTCTTGTTGCTCTTAGTTGAGGCTCCTGGACGCTGATCTCCCCCCCGATCCGGTGTTGAAGGCATCCTCTCTCGAGCTACTCACCTCAACAACTGATTCCAGGAAGTAATGACAGTTTAAAAAAGAAGTAATTTTTTTAAAGCATGTGAAGTACGATAGATCTCTGCTTGTATGTTACTCCAAAAAGTTCCATTCCTTGCAGTTTGGGGGCCATTCCCTGCCATGGTTGCCATCAATTACAGCCTATTTAATAATGCTGACTTTTGAGTAATCTAAATTGAATTTTGCCTTCAACACTGTTATCAGCAGTACCTTGCACTGCTCATGGCTTTTCCAGCTTTCAGCAAGACAGTTCCCTTTAGCTGCCTAGAACAAGAGACATCATCAAGAAAATGGTAGTCACTCCAAAGCTATATGTCAGGGAAATTCAGCTGCAAGTATCAGTAAAATTATAAAATAAGAATGCAGAAGGAATCCAGATCATAAATCCAGTCTGCAAGCTCAAAAGCACCTTTTGTGCAAAGGCCAAGCCCTGCCTTGTGAACGCTAAGAATCTAATTCCCTCCCACTCCATCCACTTCTAAGGCTGCTGCAAAAGACTGGTCTTTTGATATATAGGTGCATTCTTTCAATTTCCAGTCATGATCAAATTATATTCTGGTTTTAAACTGACAGGGTTTTACAGTTTCACAGTTGGTTCTTTGGCTTTAGAAGCTGTTCCTTTCAATCTGGTACTGAGGACTCAACCTTGATCACAGATGAAGAGAGCACAGTTTCTCAACCTGTTTTACTAGGTAAATAAAGTAATCATGCTTAATAATTTCGTGAAAAATAGTCTCTTTTGATTCTGCAGCACATCTTGGAGCCCTTAGTGATAGTGCTTTCTATCTGGATCCATATTTCATAAATGCACATGGATAAAAATGTATACAATATTACAGGTGTAATCTTACTTGTATCACGTCTTGATATGTTAACTATTCATCAAATCATAGAATCATAGAATCAAAATAGGACAGTGATTGATTTTTTTGCTTTTAGTACATAAGCATAGGTGTGAAGACTTTGATGGGTTATGGTGCATGAATTTAAGTGGCCACTCCAGTTCAATACATGCATAAATACAGAAGTTGAACATCCATCTAGCCAGCTAGCAGAAAACATCAGGTGGAACCCCTTTCAGGGATGGACTTGGGGGGTGGGACTAGCTGCAAAAAGCTGTTGTATTTTTAAGTGGTAAAAACTCAATACCTATTATGTATTTTGTGTTGCGTTCCTTGTCTTTTTTAACCCTAATCCGTTCCCTTATAGACAGTATATTATATAAAACTGTAGCGTGGATGACAAAATATTTGTGTGTTCCAACTACAGACCACGGGGTGGCATGTGTCAGTGACACTAGATAATGGTCCGTGGTGGAGCACACAAAAATAGAAAAGCACTCTTTGTCCATGGTAGCTCCTCCCCGAAAAGCCCTGCTTTGACTCCTCCCTGGAAGGTCCCACTTTGGCTCATCCCCGAAAAGTCCCAACCCTCAGAGACCTTTCTGGATATAGCTGGCCACTTCTTCCAATGTAGGCTGCCCCCCTGCATCAGAATGAGTGTGCATTTTTGCTAGTATAAAAGCCCAAGCCTCATGTGATGGGGGGAGGCAGAACCTCATACCACCCAGGTCAACGTTGTCTCCACAGGGATGCCAGCTAAGTATGAGCCTGCCACCTTGCAATGCAATAATGTTTTTCGGAGCTGGTTTTCTGAATGTCATTGCATGGTCCTTGGGGTTGGTAAGATAACCAAACATCAGAGATATCCTTTTCTGTATCTTTTGTTACCTCTATATTTTCCCTGTATTAATAAACTAGCTATGATTCTTTATTATGTTGCGTTTCTCTCAACCTGGAATCCTTGAACTCCGGAAGTCATTTCACTTTTTGCAGTCCTCTCTGGAGGACTTCTTCAGTTCTTCCCATGATTTCCATGCCACTTGGTCATGAAGGTTGGGAGGAAAGCCTTGACAAAATCTACAAACCTTTAGAGATCTCATTGTAGCTTAACAGGATGTCCCCACTAAAGAATCCATCAGGCTCATTTTCCACTCAGTTATGCTGGGACAAAGCAAGGTTGGCCCCACTAAATTCACTAAGTACCAGTGTTTGCTGTCAACTGTTGTCACCTAATTGTTGTTTTGGTTAGGGTTGGTTTGTTGTTTTTTTCCCTGAAAGAAGTAAAACTATTCATTCAGCAAAAATTCGATGGAGAATACTGTCTTATTCTACTGATTCAGATTTAGATCAATATAAAAAGTAACACCATTCCATTTATTTCAGATGTTATAGCTCGATACATTTATACTACAATTCTTAATCTATTTTTTAATAACCACTGTTGTCTGGATCTCTGTTCTGCCACTAAGGTTTGGTTCCCCATTATATTCATACAGCATTCCTAGAATCAGCATATGATCTGCTCAAACATCACTGTAGCTCTTGGGAAACTGCTGTCACCAGTGTACCCAAGCAGCACATGCATTTTTCATGTGATGCAGAAATGCACACCTTCGTAGAAGAGATCAACATGCAGTTAATACAGACTGAAAGAGATTGACATAGCATGGCACTTATCTAAACAGATACTGAGATTCTAGGATACCTATTGCACTCTCGCTGATAGGAACTTTAGAAGCTCCAAGTCAAAACTGACTCCAAAATCACAATAGCACATTTCACCTTTAACAACAGACATTGTGTAAGCTAGTCTATCATCATCATCATCATCATGGCTTGACTTCACAAACGAAGATTTGGAAAGGGCTTTACCCATGCTTACTACAAGTGCGCTGATGACTAAAAAGGCCAATGTGAGATAGCAAATCCAGCTGCAAAAAGCCCAGCGAAAGGTCTGCTTGGGGGGTATAGGCGCGATTCTTTCTATGCTGTCTTTTCTCCTTGAGACTAGTTCTGAGTGAGTTCTCAAAGGAGTCAATGGCATTATGTATGGTCTGTCTCCAAGTCTCCCGATTGGAGGCCAAGGTGGACCACGCAAGCTCTTTCCCCACGACAAGGGGGTGTCCGCGAAAGAGAAGCTAGTCTATAGTACTGTGCCAAGAGCATATCACCCAGAATTTTCTATTTCAGCTGAAAGAAAACCCACTATCTTCCAAGGACTGCATAAATAAGCAGAAAACCCGAGAGTTTCTGAACTAAACTTCCCTGTTTTTAAAAATTCTCCAGTTTAAAATACATTTTACAAGTCTTACTAACATGTGCATCCACTCATATTATCCTGTGTATTATGAATCCCTGAAAATACTGAATATTCAAGAATTCTATTTTAGTCAATGTTAAATGCCACCAAGAAAAAACTGCCATCCCTAAGCAAAACAAAACAAAAACAGAACAAAACAACAAAACAAAACAAAACAACCCCAAAACAGTATTGCACAAACTTATTTGTAAGATGTAAAAAATTCCATTATAAAGACAACTTTTCAAGCATTCATTATCTTTCATTAAAAAGAAAACAAATCAAGCACTCTGTGGAGATATTGAGGCTTCTTGAAGCTATAAGATTACTGAATCAAGAGGACACCAAAGGGGTGACATGGATCAGGAAAAAGGGAACCGACTGGAGGATTTCGAGGCAAAAAGAGCAGCAGCAGAAGGAGAGGTAAACCTATTGGCCATAATACCAGATGAAAAGATAGTATTAATTCTGGAATTTCTGATTCAAAGGAGGATTTAAAACTAGCTCAGGATTTAAAGGTACAGCTTAAAAATAAAATGTATGTTCTTCCTGAAGGACAAATAGCAGTGCCAGAACAAATATTATGGAAAATAGTTCAAGAAGAACATAATAAGACACACTGGGGAGCAGATGCCCTATATAGTAGTTTAAGGAGATGAATAGCAGTACGTAACCTGTACACCACTGTAACAAAAATAAAAAAACAATGCAAACTCTGTCTCTGTAATAACCCCCAGACTACTAGTTAACCCAATTTAGGAGGAATTGGGAAGAGCAATGTCCCTGGACAAGAATGGTAATTGATTTCTCTGAATTACCCAGAAAAGGGAGTACAGGTACCTTTTAGTACTAACAGATACTTTGGCTGGCCATAAGTTTTTCCAACCCAGTGCAACAAGGCTTGAGAAGTAACCAAGGTGTTCCTTAATGAAATAATCCCCAGATGTGGAGTGCCAGCAACCATATCCTCAGATAGAGGTGCTCATTTTTTGTGCAAAAGTTGCACAGCAAATCAGTCAGATATTACAAATTGATTGGCAGTTACATACCCCTTATCGACCACAGGCTAGTGGACACATAGCGAAGATGAATCATTTGATTAAACAATAACTAGCAAAGATTTGCCAAGAAACTAATTTAATCCAGAGTCAAGCAATGCCTCAAGCCTTGTTGCGAATAAGGGTTAAACCGCGATTAAAAGAGAAACAGCCATTTTGAAATGCTTTATGGATGACCAGATGCTGTACAATATCAAGGGGAAGTTTTAAATCAGGTGGGAGAAGGGTATGTGAGAGATTACATTATAGAATTAGCTAAACAACTACTGAATATTAACAAACAGATAATGGACACTCAATCAAGAGGTCTGGATGACCCATAACATGCCATTAGACTGGATTTACATTAAATTCTTCACAGGGCATCCATTAGGTGAAAAGTGGAAAGGACCGTACCAGACAGTCCTGGTGACATATACCACAGTGAAAGCTCATAGGATAACCACTTGACTGCACTACTCCAAGATAAAGAAAGCCCCTGCACCAGAAAAGTCTACCATGAGATGGAAATCAGAGCTTATTGGAACCACTTCTACCTCAAGAAGATGATATGTAAGGTCAATGAAACTTCCCACCAAGAAGTATGGACTGTTAAGCATAATGTAGAAGGCATTAAAGAAATCATCACCAACATCAATAAAACTGGAGAACACCACTGGTGGGAAATTTTCTTGGTAGGGACAAAAAGGCAAACTCCTACCGCAACTCAACTTTTTAATATTCTGGTGCACCCCGTTCTTCTGCTACTACTGACTACAGCTTTATTAACAATTAACTAGATGTGTTGGGGGAGGGGGGCATCATTCCATCCCAACACACCCAGTCAGTTGACAGCACCTATAATAAATGCTTGGATCAATGTAGTGATATTCCAGCCATTACAGCCACTCCAGCCAATGAGCCGACGTCATTTGGAGCATGGCTCAGATGCCTCTATCCAAACGCCTGTACTGTGGGGAACAAACAAGAAGAATTAGAGATGTGTGCATGTCTAGGGGGGTATGATATAATGGGCATCACAGAAACATGGTGGAATGGCTCCTATGACTGCAGTGTTGGAATGGAAAGTTACAGTCTCTTTAGAAAAGACAGGCCCAGCAAGTGGGGAGGGGGAGATGCTATCTATATTAGGGATAGTCTGGAGAGTATGGAATTCTGTATGGGGAAAGGTGAGCAGTCAATAGAGAGCTTGTGGGTCAGGGTTAAAGGGAGAACAACTATGGGAGACATTACCATTGGGATCTGTTACAGACCACCTGATCAAGGAGAACCTGGGGATGAAGCACTCTACAGGCAGATAGGAAAAGCCTCACGCTCACAGGACCTTGTTCTCATGGGGGACTTCAACTACCCCGACATCTGTTGGAGAGACACTACAGCTTGGCACAACCAATCCAGGAGGTTCCTTGATTGTGTGGAAGACAACTTCCTACTGCAAGTAATAGAGGAGCCGACAAGGAGAGGTGCCATGCTTGACCTCATGCTCACCAACAGGGAAGGGCTCATTGGAAATGTGACTCACCAGGGCAGCCTTGGATGCAGCAATCATGAGACGGTTGAATTCGAGATCCACAGGACAGTGAGAAGATCATGCAGCAAGTTCACTCACCTGGGCTTCAAAAGAGCAGACTTTGGCCTCTTCAGGAACCTGCTTAGTAAGGTTCCATGGAGTGTAGCCCTAGAGGGCAGGGGCACCCAAGACTGTTGTTTGATATTCAAGGATCACCTGATGAAAGCTCAGGAGTGTTGCATCCCAACTAGAAGGAAGTGCAGCGGGAGGGCCAGGCAGCATCCTTGGATGGATAAGGAGCTGCTGAGGAAATTTCAAATGAAAAAAGAGGCTTATAAAAGCTGGAAGCAAGGACAGGAAGCCTGGGAAGAGTACAGGGATGTTGTCCGGGAAGCTAGGGACCAGGTTAGGAAAGCTAAGGCCCAGTTAGAATTAAACTTGGCTAGATATGTAAAAGATAACAGGAAGGGCTTCTATAGGTTCATTGCTAATAAAAGACAGACTAGGGACAACATTGGCCCCCTCCGGAAGCTATTGGGAGAACTGGCTACACAGGATTTGGAGAAGGCTGAGGTTCTGAATGACTTCTTTGCCTCAGTCTTCACTGGCAAAGGCTCTGACCACACCACCCAAGTCTTGGAAGGCAGATGCAGGGACTGTGAGAATGAAGACCCTAGGCCCACAGTAGGAGAGGATCTGGTTCAAGACCACCTTAAATATCTGAATGTGCACAGCTACATGGGTCCTGATGAGATCCATCTGCAGGTCCTGAAGGAGCTGGCGAATGAAATTGCTAAGCCGCTGTCCATCATATTTGAGAAATCATGTCAGTCAGGTGAAGTTCCTGATGACTGGAAAAAGGGAAATATAACACCCATTTTCAAGAAGGGGAAAATGGATGACTCGGGGAATTACAGACCAGTCAGTCTCACCTCTGTGCCTGGCAAAACCTGGCATGCTAAGGCACATGAAAATCAATAAGTTGCTTGGTGACAGCCAGCATGGCTTCACTAAGGGGAAATCCTGCCTGACCAATTTGGTGGCCTTCTATGACGGGGCTAAGGAACTGATAGACAGGGGTAGAGCAGTTGATGTCATCTACCTGGACTTGTGCAAAGCATTCGACACTGTCCCACATGACATCCTTGTCTGTAAATTGGAGAGACATCAATTTGATGGATGGACCACTCGGTGGATAAAGAACTGGCTGGATGGCCGCACGCAAAGAGTTGTGGTCAATGGCTCAATGTCCGGCTGGAGACCAGTAACGAGTGGTGTCCCTCAGGGGTCGGTGTTGGGACCAGTCTTGTTTAACATCTTTGTTGCTGACATGGACAGTGGGATTGAGTGCACCCTCAGCAAGTTTGCTGATGACACCAAGCTGTGTGGTTAAGTTGATACCCTGGAGATTAGGAATGCCATCCAGAGGGATCTCGACAAGCTTGTAAGGTGGGCTGATGCCAACCTCATGAAGTTTAACCATGCCAAGTGCAAAGTCCTAGGACTGGGTCAAGGCAATCCTGGGCACCACTACAGGTTGGGCAAAGAAGAGATTCAGAGTAGCCCTGAGGAGAAAGACTTGGGGGTGTTGGTTGATGAGAAATGAACATGAGACAGCAGTGTGCACTCGCAGCCCAGAAAGCCAACCATATTCTGGGCTTCATCAAAAGGAGCATGACCAGCAGGTCAAAGTAGGTGATCCTGCCCCTCTACTCTGCTCTTGTGTGACCTCACGTGGTGTATTGTGTGCAGTTCTGGTGTCCTCAACATAAAAAGGACATGGAACTGTTGGAACAAGTCCAGAGAAGGGCCACGAGGACGATCAGGGGACTGGAGCACCTCCCGCATGAAGATCAGCTGAGAAAGTTGGCGCTGTTCAGCCTGCAGAAGAGAAGGCTGCATGGAGAACTCATAGCAGCCTTCCAGTATCTGAAGGGGGCCTATAGGGATGCTGGGGATGGACTATTCATTAGGGACTGTAGTGGTAGGACAAGGGGTAACGGGTTAAAACTTAAACAGGGGAAGTTTAGATTGGATATAGGGAGGGCGTTCTTTCCTGTTAGGGTGGTGAGGCACTGGGATATGTTGCCCAGGGAGGTTGTGAATGCTCCATCCCTGTCAGTATTCAAGGCCAGGTTGGATGAAGCCTTGTGTGGCATGGTGTGAGGTGTCCCTGCCCATGGCAGGGGGGTTAGAACTAGATGATCTTAAGGTCCTTTCCAACCCTCACTATTCTATGATTCTATAATTCTAATTGTTAATTTGTGGATGTGGTTTAAAGTTTATACGGTAGCTCAAAAAGTGTGCATACTATGGACCGTGCAAAAGAATTTCCACAATTTTAAATAAAAGGGGGTATATTGAGACAAAGCCATTAGGCCTTAGTTGAAATAGCTTCTTAGCATGAGTATAACTCAGCACTTAAACAAGACTGCGCTCACTTAGGAGGGGTCCCCTCTGCCGGTGGGGAACTACCCTTCTACTTGCTTAGCACAGGGCCCATCTGTGGGTGGGGAACTGCCCTTCTGGTGATGCATGGTAAGTAATGTGTTGAATTCAGGCCCATAGACAGCTTGCCTCTGCTTCAGTAAATTGCTTCTTTGCAGGGACATCCCTAATGGTAAAGGTATGATAACAATTTGAAAGAGGATCTAAGCATGTAGCTAGCAGATATTAGCAGTTGATCAATAATACTAAGCTAAAAGGTAAACAGCTGTAAAAATCCTGGTTAATACTAACCAATAGTCTGTCCTTGTAGCCGTTATGTGTGCAGTGGGATAAGACACCTACAGTTATGCAACTTGCTGAATTGCATGTGTGGATGCTTTAGATGAAATTACATAAAGATGTAAAAGTAAAGTATAAAAAAACCCTGAAATTTACGGTGCTTTGGACACGTGTATGTAGGTTTGAACCCCCATGTGCTCCTGGTGCCAATAAAGGTCCTGTGCTCTGCTTTACAATGCTTACTGTGGAGTGATTTCTTTGAGTCAATACTGAAAGCAGTGTCAGCAGTGGAAGTAAGTATGTAAGGATAAGATTGATTTGGAGAAGCAAGTATGTGAATTGCAGGGAAAAATAGTTATGTTGCAGTGCCTGAATTGGCTATTAATTAATAAATTTGACACTTATCAAACAGTAGCAGAAAAAGCAGCTGTTCGGGGTGCACAATATTCACATAGAAAGTGAAGGGGTTGAGTAAACAAAAGTGAAGGGGCTGAGCAAACAGGAAGCAGTGCATTTGGTGATTGTGGAAGCAGGAATAAATTGGGACCCTGAGAAATGGAACTGGAATGTGTGGGATTCAACCATCTTAGTAGCATGCAGGGTGAAGTCTTTGTTGGCATTATTTGGGGGCTTTCGGAATTAGATTGGATTTAGAAGATAGTAAAAAAATTGTGATGTTATGCTTTGACTCATTTGTTCAGGACGCCTTCCAAGGAACCAATGGGGAAACTAATTTATTAAGGTTGTAACACAAACATACCCCATGAAAGGTGAAACAAGGGGGCACAAAATCACAAAATGGAATATAGAAACCTTTAGAATTAGATTTAAGTAATGTTAAGTTTGATGGCTTTGTAACAGTAGCAATGGAAAATTACTGAGGCGCATGATACTGTCCTGGGTTCAGCAGTAGCAGTCATGTTTCTCCTCCTTGGTAGCTGGTGCAGTGCAGTGTTTTGACTTTCAGCTCAGGAACAGAGCTGATAGAGATGTTTTGGTTTGGCCAAGGACTTTGTGAGCCCCATGCTCTGCCAGGGAGGAGGGGAAGCTGGGAGGAAGCAGAGACAGGACACCTGACCCAAACTGACCAAAGAGCTATTCCATACCACAGCACGTCATGGCCAGGATGTAACTGGGAGTTAGCCGGAAGGGCTGAGAGACTGCAGGGTTGGAGGAGGTATCGGTCGGAGCTTGCTCGGGCTTGGGGGGGCGAGTTATCGGTCAGCGGGTGGTGAGGTGTTGTATTCTCTTCCCTTGTTATTTCCTTTATCATTATTATCACTGGTGGTAGCAGTAGTGATTTGTGTTATACCTTAGTTACTAAACTGTTCTTATCTCAACCCGTGGGAGTTGCATTCTTTTTGATTCTCCTCTCCGTCCCTCCGGGAGCAGGGGGAGGGCAAGAAAGATGGGGAAGTGAGTGAACGAATTACCTGACTGGGTTTAAACCACGACAGTTCTTTTTGGCGCCCAACGTGGGGCACGAAGGGTTGAGATAACGACAGATCTGACCAGATTAATAGTCACTCATCACAATGACGATTTATTGGCTCTCAGAGTTGTTTCTCTTGATCTCACAGCTTCAGAATGTTGTAACTTACGTAGAGCCGGTATTTGCTGTGATAGTGTTTATCAAGTGTGGGGCCTGGGCTAAGGTTCTTGTCTCACTGTGCTTTATGGCAATGGCTTGTAATACGGGCGGGCTCCAGCAGCAGGGCGGGACGGACGTGGCCGTGGACTTGTACCTGGCCGTCCGGCTGCTCTTCACCGTCCTGGCCCTCACCCTACTCTCCGTCTTCATGAGGCTGCGGGGAGCCGAGGGGGAGCGGCCCCGGGAGCCGGCGGCAGCCGAAGCGGCCCGGGAGAGCGGCCCCGGGGACCAAGCGGCGGCGGGAGCGGGGCCGGAGGCCGCCAGGGGACGGCTGCCGGTGGAGGAGGTCGGGGCGGTCAAGGAGCAGAAGGAAGCGGCTGCCGAGCAGCGGGATAAGGCGGCGGAGGAGCCGAGCGCCGCGGAGGAGCTGAGCTCCGCGGCCGAGCCGAGCCCCGCGGAGGAGCCGAGCCCCGCGGAGGAGCTCAGCCCCGCGACGGCCGAGAGCATTCCCCGGCAGCCACCCGCCGAGCCCCAGGAGGATGCAGGAGACCACGCAGCATTTCCCAGCAAGGCAGAGGAGGAAGAGCTGGACTCAGGAAAAGAGAAGCCGGTTGTGGGAGAGCCGGCAAGCACAGCAGCTACACCAGCCCCAGTGACAAGCACAGCAGCATCGTTTGAGAGTTCTGAAGGCTCTGAATGGCCTTTGGGTATCCTTGGGACCTTCCTGCTGATTGTGATGGGGATCAGCATGTTGGCACACACATAGGCTGTGTTCTACCCACCACCATTTTGTCTGATCTCAAAAGTTAAGCAGAGTCAGGTTTGGGTCTTGTCTGGGGTTAGACAACAATATAGGGGGACCAAGAGATTTTCCCCAAGGCTGGAGAGTCATGAGTGGCAGGGTGTGTGGGACAGTATGGGCAAGTATCTAGTCCACTGGGCCCCTCCAGTGCTTTGGAAGCATCGGAGATGGAAGGCAGCTGTACGGAGTCCCCAGCAGCAAGCTGCAGAAACTGCTTAAGGGGACAGTGAATTATTTTAAGCCTGGTGGGCCCATGGCACTTCAGGCCATCAGAGCAGAGATGCAACACAGAGATGGACTCATGATCGAGGGGTGGACTTAACAATGGACACTATTGCCCAGGTTATTCACGAGTGTGAACACTGCACACAGTCTCTCCTGCTCTGGAAGACTGTTACAAGAGATGGAGCCTGACATGGACCAGATGGATGCAGCAGCTTTATAGGGACTGGTCCATGCACTAAGATAAGAGTGCACCGAGATAAGAGTGATGGTATATTGAAAATGTGGGATCTGAGCATGACGTGAATGGTATGGAATAAGGGGTGGATAATGTCCTGGGTTCAGCAGTAGCAGTCATGTTTCTCCTCCTTGGTAGCTGGTGCAGTGCAGTGTTTTGACTTTCAGCTCAGGAACAGAGCTGATAGAGATGTTTTGGTTTGGCCAAGGACTTTGTGAGCCCCATGCTCTGCCAGGGAGGAGGGGAAGCTGGGAGGAAGCAGAGACAGGACACCTGACCCAAACTGACCAAAGAGCTATTCCATACCACAGCACCTCATGGCCAGGATGTAACTGGGAGTTAGCCGAAAGGGCTGGGGACTGCAGGGTTGGAGGAGGTATCGGTCGGAGCTTGCTCGGGCTTGGGGGGGCGAGTTATCGGTCAGCGGGTGGTGAGGTGTTGTATTCTCTTCCCTTGTTATTTCCTTTATCATTATTATCACTGGTGGTAGCAGTAGTGATTTGTGTTATACCTTAGTTACTAAACTGTTCTTATCTCAACCCGTGGGAGTTGCATTCTTTTTGATTCTCCTCTCCGTCCCTCCAGGAGCAGGGGGAGGGCAAGAAAGGGGGGGAAGTGAGTGAACGAATTACCTGACTGGGTTTAAACCACGACAGATACATAGAGAAAAAGATCAACAGAGTACAGCTAGAGAACATACTGAGAATTCTCACAAGATAAATCGTTATAGTTGACATAGTTTAAGAAAAACAGTCTAGAAGAACAGGACACAGGGATAAGGAGTATCTGGGAATGGCAGGTGTCCAGGATGGGCTACAGTTAAGCTAGCTGATAAGTAGGAGGATAGGAGGATTATTATGGCTCTGGTGCTAACGAGCCAATTAAACTGGTATGAGCATCTACTGCGCATGCTTCAAAGGCTGCCAGAAGTGATGAAGATTGTTGGAAGAAGTAAACGACCCTCAGAGACCACCACCACAATTCTGTATGCATGCGGGGAACTTTCTGGAAAATTATGTAATCCATACGTAGCCTCATGAATATGCATGTATGCCCAGTGGCTATAAAAGGACGGCTTGTGTGGCAATGGGGAGACACATGTTAGGAGGAGCTATCCCTCATGTCTCCCGGCACCTCAATACAGAATACCTGCTTGTCAGCTTGAAAACTTTGTTGGCAAGTTTGTTCCTGGAGTTTTCTCCATATCAAAGGGGAATGGCCAGGTGCAGATCAACCTTGGCATACTTTATGGGATTGTATTCAGCGTGTTAAGGAGGAAGGAATGCAGGCAGCTGTTTTTATTGGAGATGCAGACTCTATGCTGTAGACTGCACTATCAACTCTAATTCAGAATAGGATCATTAATCATAGAATCACAGAATAGTTAGGGTTGGAAAGGACCTTAAGATCGTCTAGTTCCAACCCCCCTGCCATGGGCAGGGACACCTCACAGTAAACCTTTGGTGGTGGCTATCTCTCTGAATGCTTGCTTAATTCCTATCTTTTTTCAGATCTGTCTTATTGCTACCTTTTTTTTTTTAATAATTTCCCTTTTTATAATAATTGCCTCTTTGTGATAAACCAACTGATCAATTGTGGTACTTGACATTGTTTGCATCTTAATTTCACTCTGAGGATCACGAACAAAATAGGTCCGACATTGGGTTTTCTCCAGTTGGACCCTGACACTGGCATTGGCTGCAACAGGGCTTCCCAGCTTGAAACATGGGCCTGGATGATGATTCAGTGGTAATTGGCAATGTATTTCTTAACCTCTGTTCTCTCTATGCAATAATGATTTGATGCATTGTTAATTTTCCTCTGTGCTTTACTTATGTATATATACCTGATTTACTTTATTGCACTTATTTACTATATAGAGATATTTACCTGATTCACGTTAGTGTGCTTGTTTAATAAAATGTGCATATTATACAGCTAGCATGTGGTCATGTGGTCATTTTGTGGCGTACCCTGCTTGTTAGCAGAACAACCCCTTCTTTTTTTCCTTTTTCTTTTTTTTTCTTTTTTTTTCTTTTTTTTTTTTTTTTCTTATTTGCAGCGCTTCAGCAAGGTACGTCGGTAGTTCTAGTTGTATCTCTTTTGACTGGATAGAATACTTGATAACAGTTTGGATAATTTTGAGGCAGATGGTTCTTGACATATTTCATGCCATCAGTTACAAACCATGAAAGGAAAATCTTTCATCCTTTGTTTATCTTTCACTTAGAAGCCACTATGGTAGATTGTTGCACTTTCATTTTTCACAGTGCTCCTTAAGGAGTACTACAAGGCAGATGTTATGCAGCACCATTTTTAACAATTTACGTTTAACACCAAAGCTGGCTTTGTACTTGTTCCAGTGGATCAATTCACATTTCAGAAACTTCAAGGTCAACCACACCTAAGTATTGCTACTGTGTTGAACAACTGAATGTTTCATAAAGTTTTCCCTGTGACTGTAGCACTTGAAAGTATGTGCTGGCCACACCGTTTACTTGTTTATATCTGCCAAAATGAATGCAAGTATCTGTTATTCATCTCTGCTACAATTAAATGACAAATATAGTTGTATAAAATGCAGAGACTTAAGCTAAACTGAACAAAAGATTGCTATTTCAACACATAGTATGTAAAAAATATTACTCATTTGTTTTCAGTATCACCATTTCAAAATAACAAATAATTGCTATTCAAATGGCAGTTGGTCTTTATTTACAGCAGGTCAAGAAATAACATTTAATGGAGAAATATTTTTACTGGTTTACTTCACAACTTTATGTGCATTCTTTTTTTTACGATTATGTAAATTATATACTTCCCAGCACAAACTCTAATAATAGCTATATGTGAACAAAAATGGGGAAAGACATCTTTAGAGAACAGCAGAATAATGACAAAATGCAATAAAAGTAATTCATGGCAGCTTCATTTTTAGAAGACATCATGCTCTATAGAAAACTGAGTAGTTATAAATATTTGAGATCATCTGTGGGTGGTGTACATTTTTTTACTGAAACTTATGAAATGATATGTCCATTTTAAGTGGAGCTAATCTCTAGCCAGTCATAGAAGTGGGGTGGAAGGTTTTGTGCTGGTGACACTAATGGACATTAAAGGAAAAAGGAATGCTTGGTAACTGAGAACTACTTTTAATTCAGACTCTTTAAGTAATCAACATAAAATGGAAAAAAAAAAGTATATATAACATTTAAAAGCATATTTTCTTGAATGTTATGACAGCTGACCAGCATAAATTTACAAGATTAAGGAAAGTGGGGATTTTCTATGCATTTATTTTTTTTAAGATGTAGCAATGTCTTAATATTATTACTGTCATGAAGATCTACAGCAAAGATTAGCCGACTGAATTATAATTTCATACTGATGCCTCCTGATCCTTATCACACCCTTATATTATGCTTAATTTATTCTGTTTTGTTTTTTTTTTTATCTTTCCAGGATCTGTGCCATAAGGACTTTTTTATCCTAAATCTAATTCCCTCAAGGATTCCTATCTGTTACAGCTACTCCGCCCTTTACATCTAAAACTATCTCATATCTCTACCTCAACCCATTATTCTATCAAATGAATGTTCGGGCTTTTCTCAACTTAAAAATGGGTTTCATCTGAGTACTTCACTTGAGTAATGACCAGAAGTCAATGAAATCTTGTTCTTGGGATAAATATCTGAAAAGTCCTTGATCAGAGTAAGCATTAGTTAGCAACAAGTAAAACAGTGTTGTATTATCAGCATTGCTCTCAGAATAAAGCCAAAAATACATCACTGCACCAGCTATTAAGGAGAAAAATAACTGTTACAGCTGAATGAAGGAAAGTATCCACCCCTCATTTCATACCATTCAGGTCATGCTCAGATCCCACATTTTTCAATATACTGTAAGCAGCGAGGAGAAGCAGACAGGCCAACCCAATATGGGTGATAAGCAACTTCTACTTTATTTGTGACGCAGTTCACACATATATAGGAGTGGTATTCAGCCACTCCTTCTTGGCACAACAGTATTGGTTAGCCCCCACAGCTTCCTCCACATTCTCCTCCCATATCCGGTCTCCGGCTACCTGTGGGGGCCACCCCCTGCCTTGCTTGCACAGTCCTCCAGAACTCTATGGTCCTGCTCTTAGAGTCATTCTGCAACAATTCCCCCCTTTTTCTTTGTGCAAGCAAGGCATTATGGGTTATTCTGTTCACCTGTTTTATCACACAACTATAAGCAAGTCTAATAGCTACGATGATTAACCTAATCAATGATACATAAGTGCAATACTTTTAAACAGTGTTTGACTCAACCTGTAATGCTCCGTGAAAGCAACCATCTAATTATTCTTAGAATACTGCTCATTTACTATTGCTGGGTAAGCTGAGCCAGGGTTCTCAGCTGTGCGTACATCGAATTAGCATAATCAGAGACTCATACAACACATTCCATCAAACTCTTCACATCCATGCCCCTGTTCCAACAACAAAAGGTTCTGCAGTGTTGCATGTCTTACAGAGTCAACATTAAAACAAATCAGGAATTGCCTTCGATGTAGAATTGTCTGCTTAGCAACTCAGCAACCCAGTCTGCTTAGTTGAGCCAAGGCCCTGGCTGAAGCACTTACAGTGATTTGGCATATTATGATTGGATACATGTTTTGAAGACCCTTAGTGACTAACATATAATTGGTTAAACAAAGGTGTGAGAACTCAACCTTGAAAGCTTGCCAACAGTCCACAGTTCTCATTAACTTGGTGAATTCCAGCCTCTTATCTTGCTTGCTTAAGCTTCTTTGGGCCTCTCATGGCCTTGCTCTATCTTTCAGGACTATTCAAACTTTATGTACCAATTATGCGTTCTCCCATGAGAACTCTGTCTCCACATCTTCCTCCTTTATGTTTTATATATGGTTTGGGTGACCCTACTTGAGCAGGGGATCGGGGCTAGATTATATCCCCAACATATGCCAACTAGAGGCTGCCTGGGCCTGCCCCTTTTTTCTCCTGTATGGCTCTCTGATAACAGGCTGTATAGCTCTCTGATCCTTCACATCAAGGTCTGGCATGACATGTGTCCCCACCGCTCCACGCCTGCTGGGTTGCAGCCAACAGCAGAGCTAAAGGTTCTTCTTGGTGGCAAACACAGAAGCCAACCCAGTCTTGCCCTTGATTGTGGTAGCAGGCATTTGGTCAGCCTCAGTCCTTGCACCTTGTTGTCAATTCACAGTTTCACCTGCTTCATCCAGTAACAAGTCGCTACTACAGCAAGGCACACACAAATTTACATTAGCAGAGTAACTATTACAGGGTGCAGCAGCATGTTGAAGATGCTGATGGCAGTGAAGGACTAGCCAAAGAAATTTCTTACCAGTGGAATTCTCCCCCCCTCTTGAATTTGTTCCATCACCTGCTTTATAACACTGCCATTGTATTAAAATTTTTCTAGCTTTTGCCTTAGCATTTTCTAGCAGCTACTGCAAATTTCCATACTCTAACATCTCTTTTACAAGCGACAAATCTATACAATACAAGGTGCAATTTCTTATTAACAACTAGATAGTAAATACAGGTGGTCTTATACACAAAATCACAACCTCTAATAATAGCTACTTTACAAGCACACATATTCAGGATGTTACTTTATATCTGCCCCCAAGTGATGTTTTGCAGTAATTCGTTTTTCTCTTGCTCTATCTCAGTCTGCTTGGGGTATTCCCGGTCAGCTCCTGTAGCTGAGGCATCAGGTTTTTCCATTTGTCTGTCCAGCTCATGGCAAGGCTTCACAAACTTTGCAGGCAGTCGCCATGGACCTGTAGGCAGGAGGACACAAATATACCCCCTCCCCCAGGTTATCAGTTCTTCAGTTCTTGAGAAGTAGACAGGTTAAGTGCAGCATCATAACTCTCTCTCCCCCCCCCTTTTTTTTTTTTTTCCAGTCCCTGCAAAAACCATCATTACTCCCACTACAGTCCCACGTACAGAACGTGGCACAAGGACCCTGTGGAGACTAACAGCAAACCAGCTCCGAGAAGCATCATTGCAGTGAGAGGTGGCAGGCTCAAACTTAGCGGGCGTCCCTGCAGAGGCTCTGCCTCCCCCACATCGTATGAGGCTTGGGCTTTTATACTGACCAAAATGCACACTCATTCCGACACAGGTGGCCAGCCTGTGCTGGAAGAAGTGTCCAGCAGTATCTACAGAGGTCTCCAAGGGTTGATAGAAACCTGGACATACTTATATTTACCAACTTGTAGTACATGAGTATCACAGAGAAACTGTATGGGCTCCCCCTGTCAACTGCAAGAAAAAATCATAACATATACAGCTTGAGTATAAGAGGATTTTAACGCATACGTGGTCAGTTTGTCAGGCCTCCTTAAGTATTTTGATATCAAGAGCTTCCCACTCTTTAGCCCCCTGCTGTGCAGTAAACACAGGATATGAAAAGATGCCCATTGCAGAAAATTCACCAGTAATGATCGCATCCTTGGTTACCCATTGTTACAACTGAGCGTCTCCAGGGCCAGTAAGTCTGAGCAGACCGACCCGGGAGACAAAGAGTCAGGGTCTGGAAGCAGAGGATATAAATCTGGCTCGGATTCAGGGGATTCGGGGGCTGATCCTGCGCCGAACTCAGGGTCTCCGTTGCTCGCAGCTGTATCTTTCTTATCAGATGTCTCTCGTTCGGTATGTAGCCATCTTCAGACCTGGCTCCTCCGTAACTGAGTTAAAAATTTCCACTCTAGGGCATAGTGGGTTGGAGAGTCTCACAGTTCCTTTAAATCTCCCGCTAGCGCATAATCTGTATTTTCTACTGTGTGCTTCAAAATGGCGCCGCAATCAATCCGGTGCCGAGGCACCGCCCTCTTTCTTTCGGATTCCTCGACATTTATCATGTGTATACCTTCTAATATACTTTCTCTGTCCTTTACAAAGTCCCTACTTTCGGTACTGGGGTGGTGGGGGAGCAGGGGGTTACACCTCCTCAGCGGCACCTTCTGATGGAGGGGGGGAAAAGGAAGCTGGGTGGGGGGGGGGGAACCCTGTGCTCCTGCGAGTTGGGGGAAATGAGTTGTAATCTTCCCCCGGTTTCAACCGACCGGGGACGTCTGTTCCTAGTTTCTCCGTTGCTAGCGCGGCAGTTTTCTTTTCTGCCTTGTAACTTTTTATACAGTTCATTACTTCCCTCCGTGGTTTACCGAGTTTCTTTGCTGTTTTATCATCATTAAGCATTGAGTCAAATAGTTCTTCACCAAACTTTCGCCACTCGCTCTCCTCAAAACCTGTATTAGGATCTACAAAAAATCCCTTAGCCTTCCCTACAGCCACTAGACCTGCTAGCTGCTTTAGAGTCTCAGGCTCAATTCCCCGCTTTTATAAAAAGCACTGTAAAAAGTTCAGGGCTCAGTTCTCCGCTTTTATAAAAAGCACTGTAATAAGTCCAGGGCTACCTCTCGGTCCATTTTCATGGCCGGCCTTTTCCGGATCGTCTTCTTCTGGGTTGTCCTGTAACCTCGGTCTCCGGATCGGCCTCCCGACGCAGCAGTGTCTGGTTCGCCCCAGCGGCGGATTCCTTTCGGTTAGTCCAAGCACCCGGGTCCGTCACGCCACCGCAGCAGCATTGCCCGCACTTCCCGGCCGCTGCCGCCGGCGCCACTTACTCGCCGTTCCGGGTCCCCGTTAGCCGGGGCCCTGTATCCAGGTCCCCGTCGACCGGGGCCCTGTATCCGGGTCCCCGTCGACCGGGGCCCTGTATCCCGGGTCCCCGTCGACCGGGGCCCTGTATCCCGGGTCCCCGCTAGTCGGGGCCCTGTATTCCGGGTCCCCGCTAGTCGGGGCCCTTTATCCGGGTCCCTGTCGCCCGGGGCCCTGTATCCGGGTCCCCGCTAACTGGGGCCCTGTATCCCGGGTCCCTGCTAGTCGGGGCCCTGTATCCCGGGTCCCTGCTAGTCGGAGCCCTGTAATCCGGGTCCCCAGTGACCGGGGCCCTGTATCCGGGTCCCCGCTAGTCAGGGCCCTGTAATCCAGGTCCCCGCTAGTCGGGGCCCTGTAATCCGGGTCCCTGCTAGTCAGGGCCCTGTATTCCGGGTCCCCGCTAGTCGGGGCCCTGTAATCCGGGTCCCCAGCGACCAGGGCCCTGTAGTCCGCATCCCTGTTCAGGCGCCATTTGTAAGCGCCAAGGAGAAGCAGACAGTCCAACCCAATATGGGTGATAAGCAACTTCTACTTTATTTGTGACGCAGTTCACACATATATAGGAGTGGTATTCAGCCACTCTTTCTTGGCACAACAGTATTGGTTAGCCCCCCACAGCTTCCTCCACATTCTCCTCCCATGTCCTGTCTCCGGCTACTTGTGGGGGCCACCCCCTGCCTTGCTTGCACAGTCCTCCAGAACTCTATGGTCCTGCTCTTAGAGTCATTCTGCAACAATATACCATAGCTTTTTGTCTCATATATACACACACACACAAAAAAGAGACAGATATAATCCCTTAGTCCATAGACCATCCCAAAAAAGTTTGCTAAGTTCATTCAGTCCATGAGGTCAGGCTCATTATGTTGTAAAAGTCTTTCACGGCAGAAAAGACAGTGTGTAATGCTGGATTGTTGCCTGCTGATGACACTGCTGAATTTGTCTGGTTTCAAAGTCCATCCTTTGTTGGGGTGATTATCAGAGGGAAGTCAGGGTCAGTCAATGGTGACCTGAGGACAGTTCTGGGAGACTCCTGCTGCTGGCTTTTCCCATGATTTTATTCTCTGCTGATGATCATAACAGCACCTAGCTTGTTTTCAAAGCCCAGACTGGTGGAGTTGGGCATTTAGCTGACGGGCTATAGAAGTGCTATATAGCAGGCAACAGCATACAACTGAGTTCATTGGCTGTTTTCACCCAAAATAAAATCCCTTTGAGATACACATCAGACTTCCCCATCTTCCCACATTACCCACCAAGTATATCCAGGTCCCTGAGCAAAAGCAATCCCATGAGTGGGCTTGCCTTTACCTGAAGCAGGAATAACCCAGACTGCCTTCACCAGCAAATTCTTTATGTGAAGCACAGGAACTTTATCCCCCTCTACAGAACGTAAAACTTCTGTCTGGACTGGGAAAGCCCTGTTGACAGATCCCCTAGTGTTGACCGACCAGGTGGCTTTTGGTAAATGTTTATCCCAGTGTTTGGAAGTCCCACCACCCGTTGCTCTCAGGGTAGTTTTTAACATCCCATTGTACCGTTCGATTTTCCCAGAGGCTGGGGCATGGTAGGGGATGTGATATACCCACTCAATGCCATGCTCTTTGACCCAATTGTCTATAAGGTTGTTCTGGAAATGAGTCCCATTGTCTGACTCATTTCTCTCTGGGGTGCCGTGTCACCACAAAATCTGTTTCTCAAGGACCCTGATAGTGTTCCGGGCAGTGGCGTGAGGCACAGCATATGTTTCCAGGCATCTGGTGGTTGCTTCCACCATGGTAAGCACATGGCGCTTGCCTTGGCGGGTTGGTGGGAGTGTGATGTAATCAATCTGCCAGGGCTCCCCATATTTGTACTTCAACCATCGTCCTCCATACCAAAGAGGCTTTAACCACATTCACCACCAGATTCTGAACCCAGGTAGTGATATCTTGCCAGTTACTCTGCTTCCTTTGCTGCAACTACCCCCACAGGTCATTTGCCACCATCCATAAGTCAGTATAAAATATAGGCCATTTTTCTCATTCAGTAATGTCCAAGGACAGCTGGATGGCTTTCACGTCTGCAAACTGACTCTATTCACTCTTTCCTTCATCAGTTTCTGCAACCAGCAGTTTCTGCAACCAGCAGTTTCTGCAACTTGTCATAGGGGACTCCATACAGCTGCCTTCTATCTCCAACACCTTCCCACAAAATGGCAGAACCCATCAGTAAACAAGGCATATTGCTTTTCTCTTTCTGACAGTTTATTAAATGGTTGGGCCCCTTCAGCACACATCACCGCCTCCTCTGGTGGCATTCCAAAATCTTTGCCCTCTGACCAGTCCATAATGTCTTCTAGAATTCCTGGATGACTGGGATTTCCCATTTGAGCTCATTGTGTAACTAGTGCGGCCCACTTACTCCATGAAGCATCGGATGCATGATGCATAGAGAAGACCCTGCCTTTGAATATCCAGCCCAGCACAGGCAACTGGGTTGCCAGGAAGGGTTGTGCTTCACTTGGAGTATAGTCAGCCTCGTGTCTCCTGTATATCCAATTCCAAAAGCCGAGGGATCGACCTCGAGTCTCCCCTGGAGCTTTCTGCCAAAGGCTCCAGGTAGGACCATTCTCCCAAGCTGCGATGTAGAGCACATTTTTCACATCTTCCCCAGTCCAGACTGTTCCAAGGGCTACTGCATGATCTGTCTCTCATTTGAGTTGTTCAAAAGCTTGTTGCTCATGGCGCCATTTGAAATCATTCTTCTTCCGGGTCACATGATAGAGAGGGCTTACAATCAGACTGTAATTTGGGACGTGCATTCTCCAGAACCCACAACACCTAAGAAAGCTTGTGTTTCTTTCTTATTAGTTGGTGGAGACATTGCTGTTATCTTGTTGATCACATCTGTGGGGTTCTTGTCATTTTATTCCCAAATATTGAATTTCCTATGAAGGTCCCTTGACCTTACTTTGTTTTATGGCAAAACCAATCTTCAGAAGGAGTTGGATTATTTTCCTCCCTTTCTCAAAAACTTCTCCTTCGCCTCATGATGATGTCACCAGCAGAGACTCCCTGATTCCCATCCATAATCTAATCTGTCAACTGCAAAGCCAAAGAGTGATCAGCAGGACCCACTCACCCTTCAATAGCCCCATATGGCCCGTGCAAAACTCTAACGGAGAGTGGAGACTGTAACAGTACACTATCATGGCCTGAATGAAGTCACAGCACCATTGAGTACTGCCTTTAATTTGCTTTTCCTCTTGCTTATAGGGGCAACTGATACTGGCATGGATTGCTCCTTTGTTTCAGCTGTAGTCTATCACTAGAATTGGAATGGCTACAGTGTCTATCACTGGGGTTAGAGAGGCTGCAGTGTCCATTGCTGGGTTTTGAGTAGCTTCTGTGCTTGTCGCTGGAGTTGGCGTAGCTTCTGTGCTTGGAGTTTGAGTGGCTGCGTTGTCTGTTGCTTTGTCATCAGATACAGAGACATATTTTTCCTGCTTTTTACAGGAGTCTACAGACTCTGTAGGTGTAGGCCAAGCCCCAGCACACTGCAGTAAGTTGTCCCTCTCTGGTATTGCCAGGACAACAGCACACCTTGTCTAAGTGTCCTGATAATTTTTCTGGACTTCAGGAGTGAAGTCCCAAAGCACTGGAGGGGCCAGCCTGCCTAGGAGCTTGACCATGGGATCACACACCCTACCACTATGACTGTCAAGTCCTGAGAAAGATCTCTTGGTAGTTGTGTCAGGGACAATAGATAACGGTCCGTGGTGAAACACACAAAGATAGAAAAGTACTGATTGTTCACTTTGGCTCCTCCCCAGAGATCCCTGCTTTGGCTGCTCCCCAGAAAGTCCAGCTTTGGTTCCGACCTGTGAAGTCCTGCTTTAGAACTCCCTGGAAAAGTCTCGACCCTTGGAGACCTTTCTAGACATTGCTAGCCACTTCTTCTGATGTAGGCTGGCCCTCTGCCTCAGAATGAGTGTGCATTTTTGTCAGCCTCATGCGATGAGAGGGAGACAAAATCTCATATCACCCAGGTCCATGTTGACTCTGTGTGGATGCCCGCTAAGGTTGAGCCTCCCACCTTGAACTGTGATGATGATTCTTGGAGTTGGTTATCTGATCGTTTTCACGGGGTCCTTGGGGTTAGTAAGATAACTAAAATTTAGAAATATTCTTTACTGTATCCTTTAGTATCTCTATATTTTCCTATATTAATAAACTTGTTGAGAGTTTTCTATTTGTCTCTCGTTTTCTCTCACCTGGAATCCTCGAACTAAGGAGCAGTAGTATTCTTAAATAGTCGTTTAACTTTAGAGAAGAATTGTGGAGGTGAGTAGCTCAAGAGAGGACACCTTCAACACCTGAGCAAGGGGAAGCTCAGGGTCCAGGAGCCTCAATTCAGAGCGGAAAGAGCGGAATACAACCCCCACACCCTCTGGCCTCCAACTGAGATTCCCATCACAACTACATCTTGGCCCATCCCCCCAAGGCTTGCTCTTTGACCTTCTCTGTCCTTCAACATTCCAACTTATCGCCTCAGGGCTTGTCAAGCACCAGGGCCTCAGAGCTCATTCCCAAACTGTTTTTCATGCAAATCTTATTGCCTTCACTCCCCACAAGTCATTACCATGAAGTACAGTGAAAAAAGAACCATTGCCCAGGCCCTAAAGCTGAAAAGGTTAAAAAAGCAAATACTGACTGCAAGGTGTGACATGTTGATACTCTGAGAACAAGTGCAACAACTCTGAGAGCAAATAAATCAACATTGTGACGAGTGACTATTAATCTGAAACTATGAATGCTTTTCACAAATACAATTAGACACACTCTGGTCAGATCTGTCATTTTTCTACCCTTTGTGCCACATGTTGTCAAAGGGTAAACAAACAACATCAACGAAAAACAATTCCAGGAGGTCGCGAATTAGCTGTAAGACCCTTTTCACAAATACAGATTGATTTTACTGAAATGACTAAGAGTGGTAACTACAAATACCTCTTAGTGATGGTAGATCATCTAACCCATTTTGTAGATGCATTTCCCACCCCCCGGGCAACGACACGAACTGTGGTAAAAATTCTTTTAGAACTTATAATTCCAAGATACGGAATTGTTGAAGCCATAGACTCAGACAAAGGCCCACATTTTACTTCAAAGGTAATTAGGGAAACAATGAATCAACTGGGCATAAAATGGGAGTATCACACCCCTTTGCATCCCCAAAGCTCAGGACGGGTGGAAAGAATGAACGGAGAAGTCAAGAAACAATTAACTAAAATCATGATAGAAACAAAACTCTCCTGGGCTAAATGTCTACCACTAGCTTTGTTAAACATCAGAACACAACCCAGGTCCGATTTGGGAGTTTCTCCCTTTGAAATGTTATATGGTATGCCTTATAATATGGAAATGCCAGTTGAACTTCCAATAATTGAAGACATAATGTTGAGACCATACCTAATTCATCTAACCAAACGAAGAGAGGAGTTACGTAAACGGATATGATATCTCAACGACCTCCGTTAAATATGCACATTCATTCTATAAAACCAGGGGATAAGGTACTAATTAAAACTTGGAAGGAATCCCCACTAATCCCTCGTTGGGAAGGACCCTATCTTGTTTTACTCACCACAGAAACCGCCATCCGGATGGCAGAGAAGGGTTGGACTCATGCGAGCCGTGTAAAAGGACCTATCAGAGACTTGGACCAGTCTTGGGAAGTTGTGAGCCCACCTGGAGATCTGAAAGTCACCCTCAAGAAGGTTTAAATGGACATAAAGGGGACTGGGATATGTAATAACAATAATAACATTTTGAGATTGGTGTGAAATCGGTTGTCTGTAAGAGTGCCAAGAACTGTGGCAATCGAATACATTAAGTTATATATATAAATTGAATATATCAAAATATTACTCCAAAAGGAACCAGGTAAGGGAACTGTATAAACGGAGGCAAACACCTGAAATAGCACTCCCTCTCCTGAAGACTACCCCTGCTACCGAGAAGACGAGCGAGGTAGAGAGGTAAAATACTGTGGAGAACTGACTCTTGTCATTAGAGCTATACGGGAGTACTGGAAGAACTGCCTCAATGCCCAAAGGGACTTGAAAGTCCCTTATAACAAGTATATCCAAGGTTCTAATTGGAGGGATAATATTGGTATAATTGATCCAAAACTATTAACAACAAAAAAATTGGAGAAGATTCCACCCTTTTTGGCACATCCTAGACATACTGCTTATTCTATTTATAATATGTATACCACAAACATGGGCTAAGGGAATGAACTACCAACCCCACCAACTGTTTAAGTGGACCCTACTCCGATTTGAGGACCAACAGGTTATCGCAACCCAAATAACACCGGGAGAACCAAGCTTTAATGCTACCCTATGTCAGCTTGTCCCGAGATCCCAATGCTGGGAATACCTGGGATTCTATATGTGCCCTAGTTCGAATCCTGGAAAAGGATATTGTAACTACCCTAATCAATATTACTGCAGTTATTGGGGTTGTGAGACTATAGCCCCTGGTTGGATACCGGGTAGTGGTATAGACAGGTACCTAAAGGTTCAGTGGGGTCCATATGGGTGCAGACCACCACAAGGGTGGGGAGGACGTGGAAACTGCAAATACCTCTTCTTAAATGTCACCAGCCCTGAAGACGTAGGATGGATAATTGGAAGAGTGTGGGGAGTGAGGTATACGGAACCAGGGACAGATAAGGGCGGTTTAATTCTCATAAAAAAGGAAGTGGTCCCAAATGATCCACTGCCAGTAGGCCCTAACCAGATATTAACTGATGATTTGGCTGAAGGAACAATGGATAGTACAACAAGAATTCCTAAAATCGACAATATAACGATAACTCCTGAAATGAACGATAACTCCTGAAATGAAGATTACTCGAATCACCCAAACTCCTGATGAAACTCTTGGGAATAACCCAACCCCTAACGAAACCCCTGAAATTAATCCCCTTTGGAAGTTAATGCATGCTAGTTACTTGGTGTTGAACAAAACCAATCCAAATCTTACGGAACACTGTTGGTTGTGTTATGGGGTGAAACCACCCTTTTATGAGGCTGTTGGAGTAACTAAGAAACCTAAATGCCTAAATGGTACTAATCAGGCACAGTGTATGTGGGACACAGAAAAGCCAGGAATTACCTTAACCCAAGTGATGGGAAAAATTCCAGAACACAAAAAGAGGTTATGTGCCAATACTGATAAAACAGGGCCAAAAAGACCCGAGAAACCTGCAAAATGGTTAGTACCAGCTGATAACACCAAGTGGGTTTGCTCCGCTATAGGAGTTACACCTTGCCTGTCGTTAAAACATTTTAATGAATCCTCAGACTTTTGTATTCACGTAACAATAGTCCCTAAAATTTTTTATCACCCTGAGAACTTTATTTATGATGCATACATTACTCAGGGACACCACCTGACTAAACGAGAGCCAATCACGGCATTAACAATAGCCACTTTAATGATCTTGGGGGGCGTGGGAGTAGGCACAGGAGTAACCTCATTGATACAACAAAGCCAAGAATTTAAAGCACTGAGGATAGCAGTAGATGAAGACCTGGTAAGAATTGAACAGTCAATAACGGCCTTATAAAAATCAATTAGATCGCTGTCAGAAGCGGTCTTACAAAACCGAAGAGGACTAGATTTAATGTATTTACAACAAGGAGGGGTATGTGCAGCACTTAA
Source organism: Pezoporus flaviventris (assembly GCF_033815535.1). Lineage (NCBI taxonomy): Eukaryota > Metazoa > Chordata > Aves > Psittaciformes > Psittacidae > Pezoporus > Pezoporus flaviventris. The sequence continues at coordinate 769,322 of NW_026892673.1, read as the reverse complement.
GGAAGAGTGCTGTGTATACGCAGATCACACAGGGGTGGTACGGGATACTATGACCAAATTACGAGAAGGATTGGAAAAAAAGACGAAAAGAACGAGAGGCACAACGCAGTTGGTATGAATCTTGGTTTAGTCAATCCTCCTGGCTTACAACCTTACTGTCAACAATAGCAGGTCCCCTGATATTAAATATATTGGGATTAACATTTGGACCATGTATTTTTAATAAAATATTAGAAATTGCACGAGGTAGACTCGAAGCAGCTCACCTAATGCTGATAGGAACGAAATATGAACCTGTAGAACAAGAAAATTCATTGCTGTCAAGCCAAGATGTGTTACAACGATTTGATGAACAAAAACGATGAAAAGAAAAAGGGGGGAAATTGTAATGTGTGGGGTTTGTTCATCAAGAAGTTTGGGGGGAGGGAGGCTCTCTGTGGCTGTCCTTATGTGAAACAATACTCCTTTTTGACTCTGTAACTGTTGTACTCTGTAAGTAATGGGGGGGAGGTCAGTTGTATTGTTGCACAGGATTGTGAGAGAGAAAAGGGGAGCTGGGTGGCTTGAAGTGGTGTCTTGTTGCAACGCTTGAGGGGAGGGGGCTGCGACGGTGAGGAGGCTGGCAGTGGATGCTTCTCCAAGCCTCTGGGAGATTCTCGAAACTTCAAGAAACTTCTCAGCAATGAGACCCCTGCAACAAAGGGAACCAGTGGGGAAGAGCCATGTGAACATCCGAGTGAGGAAGGGCGACAGGATTGGCTGGGGCCTTGAACCGAAAAAGATAAAGGACCACCTCCCAGGGACCGCTATTGCTTACTGAGTTCAATAAAACTTATACTTTAAACCGAAATTGGCTACAATATTGATAACAATCGCATCCTTGGTTACCCATTGTTACAGCTGAGCGTCTCCAGGGACAGTGAGTCTGAGCAGACCGACCCGGGAGACGAAGAGTCAGAGTCTGGAAGCAGAGGATATAAATCTGGCTCGGATTCAGGGGATTCGGGGGCTGATCCTGGGCCGAACTCAGGGTCTCCGTTGCTTGCAGCTGTGTCTTTCTTATCAGATGTCTCTCATTTGGTATGTAGCCATCTGCAGACCTCGCTCCTCTGTAACCGAGTTAAAAATTTCCACTCTAGGGCGTAGTGGGTTGGAGAGGCTCGCGGTTCCTTTAAATCTCCCGCTAGCGCGTGATCCCTATTTTCTACTGCGTGCTTCAAAATGGCGCCGCAATCGATCCGACGCCGAGGCACCGCCCTCTTTCTTTAGGATTCCTTGACATTTATCATGCGTATACCTTCTAATATACTTTCTCTGTCCTTTTCAAAGTCCCTAATTTCAGAACTGGGGTGGTGGGGGAGCAGGGGGTTACACCTCCTCCGCGGCACCTTCTAATGGCGGGGGAGAAAAGGAAGGGGGAGGAAACCCTGTGCTACCGCGAGTTGGGGGAAACGAGTTGTAATCTTCCCCCGGTTTCAACCGACCGGGGACGTCTGTTCCTAGTTTCTCTGTTGCTACCGCGGCAGTTTTCTTTTCCGCCCTGTATCTTTTTATACAGTTTATTACTTCTCGCCGTGGTTTACCGAGTTTCTTTGCCGTTTTATCATCAGTAAGCATTGAGTCAAATAGTTCATCAGCAAACTTTCGCCACTCGCTCTCCTCAAAAACTGTATTAGGATCTACAAAAAATCCCTTAGCCTTCCCTACAGCCACTAGACCTGCTAGCTGCTTTAGAGTCTCAGGCTCAATTCCCCCCTTTTATAAAAAGCACTGTAATAAGTTCAGGGCTCAATTCCCCGCTTTTGTAAAAAGCACTGTAATAAGTCCAGGGCTACCTCTCGGTCCATTTTCATGGCCGGCCTTTTCTAGATCATCTTCTTCTGGGTCGTCCTGTAACCTCGGTCTCCAGATCGGCCTCCCGACGCAGCAGTGTCTGGTTTGCCCCAGCGGCGGACTCCTTTCGGTTAGTCCAAGCACCCGGGTCCGTCACGCCACGGCAGCAGCATTGCCCGCGCTCCCCGGCCGCTGCCACCGGCGCCGCTCACTCGCCGTTCCGGGTCCCTGATACTCAGGGCCCTGTATTCCGGGTCCCCGTCGACCGGGGCCCTGTAATCCGGGTCCCCATTAACCGGGGCCCTGTATCCCGGGTCCCCGTTAACCGGGGCGCTGTAATCCGGGTCCCCGGTAGCCGGGGCCCATTAGTCCATGCTCCCTGTTCGGGAGCCATTTGTAAGCAGCGAGGAGAAGCAGACAGGCCAACCCAATATGGGTGATAAGCAAACTTCTACTTTATTTGTGACGCAGTTCACTTATATAGGAGTGGTATTTAGCCACTCCTCCTAGGCACAAAAGTATTGGTTAGACCCACACAGATTCCTCCACATTCTCCTCCCACATCCGGTATCCGGTTACCTGTGGGGCCTGCCCCTTGCCTTGCTGGCACAGGCCTCTAAGGCTCCATGGCCTTGCTCTTAGAGCCATCCTGCAACAGAGGGGTGTCAGGCCATCGCTGAAATACTGCAATAACAGCACTTAGCTCTAGTGTTTGTAGTGAATTGGAAAAATGACCAAGTATCTTCTGCTCTTTCCAGCCATCATCAGTTTGCCAAACATATCCGGCTGTGTGATTGATTTTGCTTGCATCTGTAAAGGCAGTTAATCCTACAACAGGTTTACTAGAGTAAAAGGTAACATCTTCAAACTGATTATTCTTTAGCATTGTAAACATCTTATGAGGTGGAAAATGTATATTAAGAGGACCAACAAAACCTATCAGAGCAGACAGAAAAGCAGAGTTAGATTGTTGTGCCCAGTCTAACCATATCCTGGTAAGTGGCAAACAAATTTGTGATGGATCACAGCCCATCATTTCCTGACATCGTGAATGACCTCGTACGATCAGAAGAGCAAATACTTCTAACTGAGTAGTTACAGTTTTATGTAATTGATAAGGCAGGAAAATCCATTCTAAAATGCATAAAGGATCAGTCTTTTGAAGATCCCACTGTGCTAGTAAACTAAATGGATGATACTCACTGTTAACAATAAACAGAATAACCTGTAAATCTGGATTCCATTGAGAAGCATAAGAGGTAGTGATTTTTGTCATGATGTGATCTAAGGCCTCATACAGAGCTTTTGATAGAACTCTTTTTTGTTCTGCCTTTGATTCACCCTTTAAAAGGGGCATGAGATCGGTCAGATCATCATTTGTGATTCCACACAAAGGGCGGATCCATTGGATATCACCCATCAATTTCTGAGCGTCAGACAAGGTTTTTATCTGTGTGGTAATTTTAACTTTTTGAGGCCTAATTTCAGTTCCAGAAATGATCCACCCCAAATATTTCCAAGGGGCTTCGTGTTGCACCTTGTCTGGTGCAATTACCAGTCCTGCTTTCGCTAATTCTGATTGTAGCAGGCAGAGCAGAAGGTCCTTATTTAGATCTTTGCCTGCAATTAGGATATCATCCATATAGTGATAGATAAGACATTTTTGCAGTTTTAGCCGGATCGGTTGCAATGCCCAGGCAACATACAGTTGACAAATAACAGGAGAATTTTTCATACCTTGAGGTAAAACAACCCATTCATATCTCTTAGCAGGCTCTCCTTTGTTAATTGCTGGGACAGAGAAAGCAAATTTCTCACAATCGCTTGGGTGTAGAGGAATTGTGAAAAAACAGTCTTTTAGATCAATTATTATTAAGTCCCAGCCCTGAGGTATCATTGAAGGGCTAGGCAAGCCGGGTTGCAAAGCTCCCATGTCCTTCATAACTGCATTGATAGCTCTGAGGTCATGTAGCAGTCTCCATTTTCCATTTTTCTTAGGAATGGTAAATATTGGAATATTCCACGGACTAGTGGATGGCACAATATGGCCTGCTTCTAACTGTTCATTAATCAATTGGTGAATATGGGACAGCTTTTCTTTTGTTAGCGGACATTAATCAACCCAGACAGGCGTTTCAGTAAGCCATTGCAATTTATAGGTTGGCCATCCCTCAATGGCTGCCACTAAAAATTTCCTGTGGTCAGTTTCATTCCCATTTGACTGAGAGCATCTTGTCCAAGCAATGCAATAGGAGAAGGCATAACATATGGTCTAATTTGGGCATGACTTCCATTAGACATAAACACATCCACCAATTCTTTGCTGATTTGAGTTGATTGCATTCCCCATATTCCCACAACTCCTGCTGTGGTAAGTTCCAAAGGCCAGGTCTTTGGCCACTGGTGATATGGGATAATAGTGACATCAGCACCTGTATCAATTAACATAGGCAACTTAATTGTCTGATGATCGCAACCTCTAATAGAGACTTGGTCCTCAGGTTTGTGCCTTGCTATGTCTAAAGCAAATAAAATTTGTGGTATTCCCATGGAACCCCAGGCCTGATTTCCTAAAATTTTTGGCCCCATCTGAGGGACTTTTGCCTCAAATGGAAATAATTGAGCTATTTTCGAATTTTCAGGGATGTTGACCGGAGGAGCATGCGTTTGCACCATGATCCCAATATTTCCAGTATAGTCAGCATCAATTACACAGGGTAATAAAAGATTCCTTTCCTTGATGTTGATGATCGTCCCAGTAGCAAAGCACATAACCCATGACCAAGAGGCCCATTTAATTTAGATGGAATACAATGAACAGAAGTGTCGGTTATGGTAAAATCTATTTCTGTTGCCATGTCCACTCTGGCACTCCCTGCGGTGGTGGAGGGGATGCAGTCCAGACACCCTGATTTTGGGTCATCGTGCGGGGTGTCATTGCACTCACATTCAAGTTTCCCAACAGGGTTCCGTCCTTTTTAAACTTTGAACGACATTCAATTGTCTTGTGGCCAAATTTGTCACATTTAATACATTTGTCTGCAAGATCAGTAACACCACATTGAGGGGGGCGGGTTGCTGAACTAATTTTCTTTACAGTACACTGCTTTTTAAAATGTCCTATCCATCCACAATTATAACATCTCATACCTCCAGTACCCCCACGATCACCCTGACCTTGTTGTAGAAGGGGTTTAACAGCAGCGGCGAAGGCAGTAGCCATGGATCCAGACTTTTCCTCTTCTGTGCCCACTTTAGAACATGCATCCATCATTTCTTGAAGACCAGCAGATTTTGGCAAAACCTGTAAAATACGCTGTCCTGGGTTCAGCAGTAGCAGTCATGTTTTTCCTTTGTGTTAGCTGCTGCAGGGCTGTGTTTTGACTTCCAGCCTGGGAACGCTGTTGGTGAAGCCGATGTTTTCGGTTGTTGTTAAGTGATGTTTACCCTGACCAAGGACTTTGTGAGGCTCATGGTCTGCCAGGGAGGAGGGGAAGCTGTGAGGAAGCAGAGATGGGGCGCCTGACCGGGGCTAGCCAGGGAGGTATTCCATACCACAGCACGTCATGCCCGGGGTGGGGGGTAACTGGGAGTTACCCGGAAGGACACAGGCTTCCGGGTGGGACTCGATTTCTTGGCCAGTGGTATCGTATTCTCTTCCCTTGTTATTTTCCCTTATCATTGTTGTAGTTGATAGTAGCGGTGGTGATTTGTGTTGTACATTGGTTGCTGGACTGTTCTTGTCTCAACCCGTAGGAGTTGCACTCTTTCGATCCTCCTCCCCGTTCCTCCGGGAGCGGGGAAGGGGAGAGCCCCGGTGGGGGCGGGACACGGACCTCGATTGTTGTCAGCTCAGCACCACTCACTGGGAGTGAGTGAACAAGTTACCTGACTGGGTTTAAACCACGACATACGCTTACAAGCTGGGTTAGCATTTTCCATAGCCAGAGACATAAGCATGGATTCTTTAGCATTAGATGCCAGATCAATATTCTTTTCGATAGCCTCTGTCAATCTGTCAATAAATTGCATATAGGGCTCAGTAGGTCCCTGCTTTACTGATGTATATGAAGGATTAGGTTTTCCCGCTTCCGGCACAGCTTTCAGAGCAGCTAAAGCCAATTGCTGTGCTTGCTGTAAAACTTCAATTTTCATACAAGCTTGTACTCCATCAGGGTGAAATTGTCCCTTTCCCAGTAACATTTCAGATGAAACACCGTGCAAAGGGTGATGAGGATTACACTCTGAATTCTCATCTGCAGCCCTTGCAGCAAGCTCCTCAAACCCACTTTTAAAATGTAGGAGTTGTGAAGGAGTTAATAAAATTGCAGCCACTCTGAGACAATCATTTGGAGTTAGAACATTACTAGAAAAGAAAGCAGGTAACATTTGCTGTGTATATGAGGAGGACAACCTATACTGAGTAATTGCTCCCTTAATTTCTTTCATAGCTTTCCAGTCCATAGGAGTCCAGACAGACTGTCCCTGAGAATTTATAATAAAAGGGAATGCAGCGGGAACATCTATCGGTAAAATAGTACCGTCTATAATCCCATCCTTAATGCAGCCTCACCATCTCATGGCACTCGGATTAGCTTTATTAGATGTAGGAGTCGGTGGTAAGGGCACATCACACGGACTGATCTTATCCGTTTTTTTCCGTTTTTTCTGGGGCTTGCTTCCTCTCCTCCCCCAATTTGTCCAGACGGTCCCGCAAGTCCTGCAATTGTTTATCTAAGGATTTTGTCCGTTGTCCCCAGTTCCACTCATTTTGCAGCTCCAGTGGGAGCAATGCAAGCGGTGGTTTATGTGGCGGAAGTGGGTATTTATTCGGAGTTACACTCTCCTCCTCAGGAGACTCCCACCCCGGCAAAAAATCTTGGAGATTAAGTTTAGGGGCAGTAGAAGCATGAAAAGGGTTAACATCAGTTTGTTTCGGTTGCTCAGTAGCCCCTACAGGCTCCCGAGTATCAACTGGAGCTACCGTTGTCGACACAGAATAGGGGAAAGGCACAGGGTCCTCAAACATTCGTACCTTACTGCACGCCAGTTTTTGACCAGAATATTTTGTGCCTGAAGCAGGTGACATTATCATGGCTGTAGTGCCGGGTGCTGAATCTAATGTAGGTGCCGAGGCCTGCTGTTGTGAATACGAGTCAAAGAGCGCTGTAAAAGCAGATTTTTCAGCCTCTCTCTCAGCCTTCATTGCGGCTAGAGTCTCTTTCATTAATCGCCAGGTGGCAGCAAGAGATTTCGCCTCCTTAGACCCACAAGTAACTTCGTCCCACAGTCATGCCCCAATTTTTTTCCAAGCCCCGAGATCAAGAGCTTCATTAACCCCCTGGATCAGCTCTTTTTCTTTACTCCAGAGCAATAGCCTTTTTAACAAATTATCATCATATTCTATCCCTCTCACTGAGAGGATATGCTGGAAGAAATTAAGGATGGTCATTTCTTCTTTACTTAATTGATTTCCCATCCTAACCCTCTTCCAGAGCCCTTTGGCTGTTACCTTATTTGCACTGCGCAGTGTCTTCCAGGCTCACTAGGCTCCGTTCCGAGGCGACTACCTCCCAATCCTGGTCCTGCCAGATTGAACCCAGCCGATGTCCCTGCGGCTCCACGTTTTCCACTTTCTTCGGTGCCACGCGCTTTAATTCTTTCAGCTTCAATATGAAAAATAAGGGGGGTCTCTGTTCGGGTGCCAATTGCCGCAGAATATATACGGACTCAGTCAGAGATCAACATGATCACACAAAAAGCCCTTTATTTCAAAGCCTTAACCCCTTAAATACTATTTCTTACATGCACTTACAGTGATTTGGCATATTATGATTGGATACATGTCTTGAAGACCCTTTGCAACTAGCATATAATTGGTTAAGCACAGGTGTGGGAACGTGATCTCGAAAGCTTGCAAACAGTCCACCGTTCTCATTAACCTGGTGAAATCCAGCTTCTTCTTATCTTGCTTGCTTAGGCTTCCTTGGGCCTCTCATGGCCTTGATGTATCTTTCAGGATTTTCAGAGTTTATGTACCAATTATTCATTCTCCTGTGAGAACACGGTCTCCACATCTGACCAAGGACTTTTTGAGTCTCATGCTCTGCCAGGGAGGAGGAGAAGCTGGGAGAAAGCAGAGACAGGGCACCTGACCCAAACTAGCCAAAGAGGTATTCCATACCACTGCACGTCATGCCCAGGATGTAACTGAGAGTTATCCGGAAGGGCTAGGACAGCGTGGTTGGATTAGGTATCGGTCAGAGCTTGGTTGGGCTGGAGGGGCGAGTTATCGGTCAGTGGGTGGTGAGGTGTTGCATTCTCTCCCCGTGTTATTTCCTTTATAATTATTATTATTGGTGGTAGCAGTACTGATTTGTGTTATACCTTAGTTACTAAACTGTTCTAATCTCAACCTGTGGGAGTTGCATTCTTTCGATTCCCCTTCCCATCACTCCATGAGCAGGGGGAGGGCAAGAAGGTGGGGGAGTGAGAGAGCGACTGTGTGATTGTCGTGGTTTAAACCCAGTCAGGGAACTTGTTCACTCACTCTCAGTGAGTGGTGCTGAGCTGACAACAATCGAGGTCCGTGTCCCCCCCCACCAGGGCCCTCCCCTTCCCCGCTCCCGGAGGAACGGGGAGGTGGATCGAAAGAGTGCAACTCCTACGGGTTGAGACAAGAACAGTCCAGCAACCAATGTACAACACAAATCACCACCGCTACTATCAACTACAACAATGATAAGGGAAAATAACAAGGGAAGAGAATACGATACCACCGGCCAAGAAAACGAGTTCCACCCGGAAGCCCGTGTCCTTCCGGGTAACTCCCAGTTACCCCCCACCCCGGGCATGACGTGCTGTGGTATGGAATACTTCCCTGGCTAGCCCGGGTCAGGTGCCCCATCTCTGCTTCCTCCTGGCTTCCCCTCCTCCCTGGCAGAGCATGAGCCTCACAAAGTCCTTGGTCAGGGTAAACATCACTTAGCAACAACTGAAAACATCTGTATCACCAGCATTGTTCCCAGGCTGGAAGTCAAAACACAGCACTGCACCAGCTACCACAAAGGAAAAAAAACATGACTGCTCCTGCTGAACCCAGGACAGTGATTTATGGCTGACTTTGTTTAAACCGTGACAACCATCTATACAGCTCCCCACATATACAGACCTGTATCTCAGCTATTATCAGAATGGGTCCTATTGCCTGAGAGGGAAGATATAAGAGGTACACACCACGGGCCACCCTATGGTTTTACCTGTGGGATCATGAGGAAGACATGAGAAACTGGGATGGAAAACCTACTCTGTTCTGGAGGAACAGGTGCGTGAATTGGAAAGGTTTTCCTGTCAAGGATGATCCTCCAAAGAAAGTTGCCGCTCCAGTCTTTGGGGAGCTGCTTGCCAGATGGAGTGGAATTTTACTCCAACTCCTATGATAAGGAATTCTAATCCCGTTGTACAAGAAGTGGAGTCTCTTATGATAACTATTTCTGGAGTGACAGGAGAATCCCAGCAGTTGACTGTACTGGAGGCTGTAATCAGCCTGACTAGGAAGGAGTGGCAAAAGCACCCCATCATGACTGGTCCAGATGTTCCATGCATTCTTGGCATAGACTGTCTCAGCAGAAGGTACTTCAAGGACCCAGAAGGGTACCGATGGGTTTTTGGTATAGCTGCCTTGGAGACGGATGAAATTAGGCAGCTCTCCACCTTTCCTGGTCTCTCAGAGGATCCTTCTGTTGTGGGGTTGCTGAAGATCGAAGAGCAACAATTGCCATTTGCGACCAAACAGTGCACTGGTGGCAATATCACACCAACCAAGACTCCCTGATTCCCATCCATAAACTGATCTGATGACATGCTAGAACTTCAATATGAACTGGAGTCAAAAGCAGCCAAGTGGTATGCCACAATTTATATTGCCAATGCTTTTTTCTCAATTCCTTTGGCAGCAGAGTTCAGGCCACAGTTCACTTTTCCTTGGAGGGGCATCCAGTACACTTGGAATCGACTACCCCAGGGGTGGAAGCACAGCCATGGAAACATCTGCCGTGGTCTGATCCAGACTACTCTAGAACAGGGGCAAGCTCCAGAACACCTGCAATGCATTGATGACATTATTGTGTGGGGTGATACAGCAGAAGAATTTTTTTGTGAAAGGGAACAAGATAATCCAAATCCTGCTGAAAGACAGTTTTTCCATAAAATGGAGTAAGGTCAAGGGACCTGCACAGGAGATTCAATTTTGGGGAATAAAATGGCAAAATGGATGTCGCCAGATCCCCAGAGATGTGATCAACAAGATAACAGCAATGTCTCCACCAATTTATAGGAAAGAAACACAAGCTTTCTTAGGTGTTGTGGGGTTCTGGAGAATACACATCCCAAATTACAGTCTGATTGTAATCCCTATCTATCACATGAATTAAGAAGCCAAACTGAAATTCTGACTTCAGTTAAAAAAAATGAAAAGGCAGAGTTCAGTCTTCAAAGTGTACAGATTTTTCTGGAAAAAAGGACACAAGAAAGACCTCATTTTTATGCTAACAAAGGTAGAAATAATGCCTTTTTTTTCCTCTCAAATTTACATACACACAGCCATTGTTGGTCCTATTGTGGATTTAACCTATATTTTGAGATTTGGACTGGTTCTATACTGACAAATAACTATTGCTCTTACCACAAAGAGTCTGCACCACAGTTTTCTCTCTGCAAGCTCTTGGCATGAGATGGTCATGGGAAGAAGGGGCAGTTTTAATAAGTATTGATCTTCTATTGCTATTAGTGACTATATTTAGAGATACATAACTTTAGAGACATAATTTTATGAACACACCCACTACATATGTACAGAGACAGAAAATATCACAGAACTAAAGAAAACCTTTCAAAGTACATAAATTAGCATAATTACGCAAATACACAATATGGACCAGTTATGGCCAATAATCATAGAATCATAGAATAGATAGGGTTGGAAAGGAATTTAAGATCATCTAGTTCCAACCCCACTGCCATGGGCAGGGACACCTCGCAATAAACCATGCTACACAAGGCTCTGTCTAACCTGGCCTTGAACACCGCCAGGGATGGAGCATTCACAAATTCCCTGGGCAACCCATTGCAGTGCCTCACCACCCTAACAGTAAAGAACTTCTTCCTTACACCAAGTCTAAGCTTCCCTTGCTTAAGTTTTAACCCGTTACCCCTTGTCCTACCACTACAGTCCCTAATGAAGAGCATCTTCCCAGCATACTTATAGGCCCCTGTTCAGATACTGGAAGGCTGCAATGAGATCTCCATGCAGCCTTCTCTTCTCCAGGCTGAACAGCCCCAACTTTCTCAGACTGCCTTCATATGGGAGGTGCTCCAGCCCCCTGATCATCCTCGTGACATGCCTCTGGACTTGTTGCAACATTTCCATGTCCTTTTTATGTTGAGGACACCAGAACTGTACTCAGTACTCCAAGTGAGTTCTCACGAGAGCAGAGTAAAGGGGCAGGATCACCTCCCTCAACCTGCTGGTCACATTCCTTTTGAAGCAGCCCAGGATACATCTGGATTTATGGGGTGGAAGCACACACTGGTGGCTCATGTTCATTTTCTCATCAACCAACACCCCCAAGTACTTCTCTGCAAGGCTGTTCTGAATCGCTTCTCGGCCCAACCTGTAGGTGTGCCTGGGATTGCTACGACCCAGGTTAAGGACCTTGCATTTTGCATGGTTAAACTTCATAAGGTTGGCATCAACCCACCTCACAAGCTTGTGGAGGTCCCTCTGGATGGCATTCCTTCCCTCTAGTGTATCAACCGAACCACACAGCTTGGTGTCATCAGTAAACTTGCTGAGGGCACACTCAATCCCACTGCCCATGCCACCAACCAAGATGTTGAACAAGACTGGTCCCAACATCGATCCCTGAGGGACACCACTCATTACAGGTCTCCAGCTGGACATTGAGCTATTGACCACAACTCTTTGTGTATGGCCATCCAGCCAGTTCTTTATCCACCAAGTGCTCCATCCATCAATCTGATGTCTCACAAATTTAGAAACAAGGACGTCATGTGGGACAGTGTTGAACGCTTTGCAAGTCCAGGTAGATGACATCAGCTGCTCTACCCCTGTCCATCAGTTCCATAGCCCCATCATAGAAGGCCACCAAATTGGTCAGGCATCAAGCACCTTGTTGTTTTTCATGTGCCTTAGCATGCCTTCCAGGAGAATCTGCTCCTAGGTTTTGCCAGGCACAGAGGTGAGACTGACTGGTCTGTAGATCCCTAGGTCCTCCATTTTCCCCTTCTTGAAAATGGTGTTATATTTCCCTTTTTCCAGTTGTCGGGAACTTTACCTGACTGCCATGATTTTTTAAATACGATGGCCAGCGGCTTAGAAACTTCTTTTGCCAGCTCCTTCAGGACCTGCAGATGGATTTCATCAGGTCCCATGGATATGGCAATGTTCAGGTTCACAAGATGGTCTCATACCAGATCCTCTCCTACAGTGGGCCTAAGGTCTTCATTCTCATGGTCCCTGCATCTGGCTTCCAAGACTTGGGTGGTGGGGTCAGAGCATTTGCCATTGAAGTCCGAGGAAAAGAAGTCATTCAGAACCTCAGCCTTCTCCAAATCCAGGGTAGCCAGTTCTCCCGATAGCTTCTGGAGAGGGCGAACATTGTCCCTAGTCTGTCTTTTATTTGCAATGTAACTATAGAATCCTTCCCTGTTCTCTTTCACATCCCTAGCCAAGTTTAATTCTAACTGGGCCTTAGCTTTCCTAACCTGGTTCCTAGCTTCCCAGACAACATCTCGGTATTCATTGCAGGCCACCTGTCCTTGCTTCCAACCTTTATAAGCTTCTTTTTTTCCCCTCAAATTATCCTCAGCTACTCCTTAGCCATCTGTCCTGGGTTCAGCAGTAGCAGTCATTTCTCTCCTTCTTAGTATCTGGTGCAATTCTGTGTTTTTGACTTTCAGCCTGGGAACAGAGCTGAGAACACCAGTGGTTTTAGTTGTTGCTCAGTAATGTTTACTCTGACTAAGGACAAGAGCCTCATGCTCTGCCAGGGAGGAGGGGAAGCTGGGAGGAAGCAGAGACAGAACACCTGACCCAAACTAGCCAAAGGGGTAATCCATACCACACCACGTCATGCCCAGTATATAAACTGGGGGAAGTTACCCAGAAGCGTGAGGCCACTGCTCCGGTTGCCTGGGTATTGGTCAGTATTTGGTGAGCGGTTGCATTCTCTTCCCTTGTTATTTCCCTTCTCATTATTATTATTGGTAGCAGCAGTAGTGGTTTTGTGTTATGCTTTAGTTACTGGACAGTTCTTATCTCAACCCATGGGAGTTACATTCTTTCGATTCTTTCAATTCATTTGAGAGTTCTGAAGGTTTTGAATGGCCTTTAGGTACCCTTGGGACCTGCTTGCTGATTGTGATGGGGATCACCATGTTGGCCCACATACAGTGTGTGTTTTAGCCAGGACCATTTCGTCTGATCTCGAAAGTTAAGCAGAGTTGGGTTTGGGTCTTGTCTAGGGTTAGATGACGATATAGGAGGACCAAGAGATTTTCCCCGAGGCTGGACAGTCATGAGATGCAGGGTGTGTGGGATAGTATGGGCAAGTATCTAGGCCCGTGGGTCCCTCCAGTGCTTTGGAAGTGTCAGAGATGGAAGGCAGCTGTATGGTTTCCCCGATGACAAGTTGCAGAAACTGCTGGAGGAGAGGGTGAATCGAGTCAGTTTGCCGAAGTGAAAGCCATCCAGCCTTCCTTGGACATTGCTGAACGAGAATAGTGGCCAGTACTTCATACTGACTCATGGATGGTGGCAAATGCCCTGTGGTGGTGGTTGAAGCAATGGAAGTTGAGCAACTAGCAATGCAGAGTTAAACCCATCTGGGCTGCTGCACTGTGGCAAGATCTCGCTGCCCGGATGCAGAACCTGGTGGCGAAGGTATGCCATGTTGGTGCTTATGTACCCAAGAGTCGGGCCCCTGAAGAACACCAGAACAACCAGCAAGTGGATAAAGCTGCTAAGATTGAAGTGGCTCAGATGGACTAAGATTGGCAACATAAGGGTGACTTATTTTTGGCCTGGTGGGCCCATGACACTTCAGGCCATCAGGGCAGAGATGCAACATAGTTTCCTCAGCAGCTCCTTATCCATCCTTGGAGGTCTCCTGGCTCTCCTACTGCACTTCCTTCTAGGTGGGATGCAGCACTCCTGTGCTTGTAATAATGGGGGCTAATGTTAATAAACAAGAGTTTATTTTTTTTTATAAAAGCAGGATCGAATATGAATATGAAACTATTATTGAAACAGAAGTAATAAAAGCTGTATTTTTAAGGATGCCTTGATATAAACATTCTTTGAGTTCCCATAAAGGAGATCTTGGCCTTCTCCATTAATTATATTTGCGATAGAGTGAGACAGCCTTCATATAGCATCTGTGGCCAGCCTCCCACATGGTTGTGGTTATGTATATTCTTTGATGTGTGTTTGAAGAAAGTACTACGTATTCCCTGAGATTTGACTTAGCCTAACCAGCTCCTACATCAGTTCCAGTGAAGACAGTGGCATCAGTCTTAACATAGGCTATGTACGCTCATTGCATATTGAGCATTGACTGATGTACAGATGCATTAAAACAGATTTTCCACAGCAATTTCAGTTTAAAGTTCTTGCACTACTTGGAGGAAGAAACAAAAAACAAACTGCAATTTCATCATATTGACCTATGCTTAGGATACTGCACAGGGGTACACCAGCTCTCTTGCTTTCAAGCGATTTTAGTAGTGTCGTGGTTTAAAACCAGGCAGAGGGCTCGTTCATGCACTCCCCCCTTTCTTTCCCATCCCCTACTCCTGGAGGGACGGAGAGGAAAATCGAAACGAATGCAACTCCCACAGGTTGAGATAAGAACAGTTTAGTAACTAAGGTATAACACAAATCACTACTGCTACCACCAATAATAACAATGATAAAGGAAATAGCAAGGGAAGAGAATAGAACACCTCAACACCAGACAACCGATAACTTGCCCCCCCAGCCCGACCAAGCTCTGACCGATACCTGCTCTAACCCTGCAGTCTCACAGCCCTTCCGGCTAACTCCCAGTTACATCCTGGGCATGAAGTTCTGTGGTATGGAATACTTCTTTGGCTAGCTTGGGTCAGGTGTCCTGTCTCTGCTTCCTCCTGGCTTCCCCTCTTCCCTGGCAGAGCATGAGCCTCACAAAGTCCTTGGCCAAACCAAAACATCGTTGTTATCAGCTCTGTTCCCCAGCCAAAAGTCAAAACACTGCACTGCATCAGCTACCAAGGAGGAGAAAAATGACTGCTACTGCTGAACCCAGGACATTATCCACCCCTTATTCCATACCATTCACGTCATGCTCAAATCCCACATTTTCAATACACCATCGCTCTCCCACATATATACATCCATATACACACAGACCAAGAGAAAAAGATCATTTTCTTAATGCATGGACCAATCCCTATAATGCTGCCAAGTCCATCTGGTCCATGATATCAGGCTCCATCTCTTGTAACAGTCAAAGCAGGAGAGACTGTGTGCAGTGTTCACACTTGTGAATAACCTGGGCAATAGTGTCAATTGTTAAGTCCACCCCTCGATCATGAGTCCATCTCTATGTTGCATCTCTGCTCTGATGGCCTGAAGTGCCATGGGCCCACCAGGCTTAAAATAATTCACTGTCACCTTAAGCAGTTTCTGCAGCTTGTTGCTGGGGACTCCATACAGCTGCCTTCCATCTCCGATGCTTCCAAAGCACTGGAGGGGCCCAGTGGACTAGATACTTGCCTATACTGTCCCACACACCCTGCCACTCATGACTCTCCAGCCTTGGAGAAAACCTCTTGGTCCCCCTATATCCTCGTCTAACCCCAGACAAGACCCAAACCTGACTCTGCTTAACTTTTGAGATCAGACAAAATGGTGGTGGGTAAAACACACTCTGTATGTGTGCCAACATGCTGATCCCCATCACAATCAGCAGGCAGGTCCCAAGGATACCCAAAGGCCATTCAAAACCTTCAGAACTCTCAGTTGATGCTGCTTTACTTGTCAGTGGGGCTGGTGTAGCTGCTGTGCTTGTCGGCTCTCCCACCACCAGCTTCTCTTTTTCTGAGTCCAGCTCTTCCTCCTCTGCCTTGCTGGTAAACGCTGCGTGGTCTCCTGCATCCTCCTGGGGCTCGGCGGGCGGCTTCCGGGGGATGCTCTAGGCCGTCGCGGGGCTGGGCTCGGCCGCGGGGCTCGGCTCCTCCGCGGGACTGGGCTCCTCCGCCGCCTTCTCCCGCTGCTCTGCAGCCGCCTCCTTCCTCTCCTCGACCGCTCCGACCTCCTCCACCGGCAGCTGTCCCCTCGCAGCCTCCGGCCCCGCTCCCGCCGCCATTCGGTCCCCGGGCCGCTCTCCCGGGCCGGTTCGGCTGCCGCCGGCTCCCGGGCCGCTCCCCCTCGGTACCCCGCAGACTCACAAACATGGAGGCGAGGGCGAGGGCCAGGACGGTGAAGAGCAGCCGGACGGCCAGGTACAAGTCCACGGCCACGTCCGTCCCGCACTGCTGCTGGAGCCCTCCCGTATTACAAGTCATTGCCATAAAGCACAGTGAGAAAAGAACCTTAGCCCAAGCCCCACAGTTAATAAACACTAGCACAGCAAATACCGGCTCTAAGTAAGTTACAACATTCTGAAGCTGTGAGATCAACAGGAGCAACTCTGAGAGCCAATAAATCAGCACTGTGACGGATGACTATTAATCCAGTCAGATCTGTTGTTGTCTCAACCCCTCGTGCCTCACGTTGGGCGCCAAAAAGAACTGTCGTGGTTTAATACCAGGCAGAGGGCTCGTTCACTCACTCCCCCCCTTCTTTCCGTCCCCCTACTCCTGGAGGGACGGAGAGGAGAATCAAAAAGAATGCAACTCCCACGGGTTGAGATAAGAACAGTTTAGTAACTAAGGTATAACACAAATCACTACTGCTACCACCAATAATAACAATGATAAAGGAAATAGCAAGGGAAGAGAATACAACACCTCAACACCTGCCCGACCAAGCTCTGACCGATACCTCCTCCAACCCTGCAGTCTCCCAGCCCTTCCGGCTAACTCCCAGTTACATCCTGGGCATGACGTGCTGTGGTATGGAATACCTCTTTGGCTAGCTTGGGTCAGGTGTCCTGTCTCTGCTTCCTTCCAGCTTCCCCTCCTCCCTGGCAGAGCATGAGGCTCACAAAGTCCTTGGCCAAACCAAAACATCATTGTTATCAGCTCTGTTCCATAGCCGAAAGTCAAAACACTGCACTGCACCAGCTACCAAGGAGGAGAAAAATGACTGCTACTGCTGAACCCAGGACAAGTAGATTCTCCACATGTAAGGAGAGAGATGCGTCAGATCTCATTCTTTTTCTGACTTAACTGTTGATTTCAGAGCAGTAAAAAGATGCATCCAAACCACGGATTTCAGGCAACTTTAGTCTGCCAGGTATATAAGAAAGATTATTCATAATCAAAATATCTATAGACAGCCTGATATTTCAGTACATTAGAAAAGCTTCTCAGTTCTGTTATAATTTAAATAAGTTAAACACCACCAAAAACCTTCTAATTAGAGATTAACTAACTCTAAGAGATATTCAGAGAAGGCTGCAGAACATAACACCTCTATTAAGAAATTATTAAAAAACAACCAAAAAAAAAACACAACCAAAAACCCCAAACAAAAATAACACTAGCACGAAGATGGAACCAGCCTGCCCCCGACTTCCAAATAATTCTAATTTCTTTTTGCAACCTACTGTCTAATGCCATCTTGCTTTATTTACGCTATGTACTGAATATTAGAAAATCATACAAAAAAGTTTAAATTCTAGTTTCAGCCAACAGTAATGGAAAGTGTAACCTAAATTGCCTTCCAAACCTTTCTTGAATCTTCAGGCAAATTCAGCTAAACTTCTGAGAAACCTGTCTCCAGACTGCTTTTGTTCAGAGTATGATGTTGATCTGAGGCAGGAGCAGTGATGAGGTGTATCACATTTGAATAAGAAAGATGATAGCTCCTTTGTAAACAGTGATGCAGAATGGCAAGTCCAGCAATGACTTTTCCCCCCTAAACTCTCTCCCCTCTGACTTAAAACCTTGTAATATATACTGATGCTTTGACTTGAGTTATGCATTCAAATAGACTATTTGTGGAGTATTTGTGATGCACAGATCTATTACGCACAGCTATCAGAGGTCAAACACAGAGCAATATCATACCACTGATATCAGCCTGAACAGAAGCATTGTTCTTGTCAGTGACAGGAAAAAGGCACCACATACAAATTACTGAAAACCTTCCCATGGCAGAAGAAAAAGCTGTCAGTTTAACAGCTGAACACAGAAGGTTCAACCGGTATATATCCTTCTCATTCAAGCAACAAGAAAACCTGGAAAAAAGAAAGAAGTTGGATCTATGACAGATTAAGTTTGAAAAGCTCTTGTCAGTGCTGAAAAAAGAAAACAGCCATTTGTGTTGCCAAGACAGTGCTACAAAATTACTGAAAACAAAAAGGAAGAGGGAGTCTTGATATAAATATATAACGTGCATATCTGTACATGTAAGAACCAAAAAAAATTCTAAATTTACTCGGGGTTCTTATTTACACAGCAGAGTAGTATGCAAATTGTGTGAATACATATTAACATGCTGTTCTAGGTTTAGCAGTAGCAGTCAATTTTTCTCCTTCTTGGTAGCTGGTGCAGCGCTGTGTTTTGAGTTAAGCCTGGGAGCAGTGCTGGTGATAACAATGTTTTCGGTTGTTGCTAAGTGATGTTTAGCCTGACCAAGGACTTTGTGAAGCTCATGCTCTGCCAGGGAGGAGGGGAAGCCGGGAGGAAGCAGAGACAGGACACTGCACCCAAACTAGCCAAAGAGGTATTCCATAACCCAGCACGTCATGCCCGGGGGGGGGGGTAACTGGGAATTACCTGGAAGGACACGGGCTTCTGGGTCGGACTCATTTCTTGGCCAGTGGTATTGTATTCTCTTCCCTTGTTATTTTCTCTTATCATTTTTGATGTTGGTGGCTGATTTATTGGCACTCAAAGTTGTTTCTCTTGATCTCACAGTTTCAGTATATCTTATCTAACTTCGAGCCAGTATTTGTTGTATTACTGTTTTTCAAGTGTGGGGCTTGGGCTAAGGTTCTTGTCTCATTGTACTTTATGGTAATGACTTGTAATAGAAGAGAATCATTGAACATGAAACTGATCGGGTTTATGTTCCCAGTGTGGTCATCACCTTTATACTTTGGGAGGTATATAACAAAAGTGCTTAGCAATTACACATCTTTTTTCTCCTTCTCGGGTGGTCAACCTGCGAAGGAGACATTCTTTTACCCTCGCAGCAGTGTCCGTCCCCCCCCCCCAAACCGTTTACAGCATCATTTGAGAGTTTTGAATTTTTTGAATGGCCTTTTAATGCTGTTGAGACTTGTTTGCTGATTGTGATGGGGATAACCATGTTGGCATGCATACAGAGTGTATTTTGCCAACGACCATCTCGTCTGATTTCAAAAGTTAAGCAGAGTCATCATCACATGACGAAGAAGAAGAAGAAGAGGTGACTTCTCGACCTTGGACCTCAACTGAGCTACGGAATATGCGTAAAGATTTTACCCGTCAACCAGGAAAGAACATCATCACCTGGTTGCTCCGATGCTGGGACAATGGGGCCGATGGTCACGAACTAGAAGGTCCAGAAGCCAAGCAGCTGGGATCACTTGCTAGGGAAGGGGGAATTGACAAAGCAATTGCAAGAGAGAAAAAGACCCTCAGCCTTTGGAGGCAGCTCTTGGCAGCTGTGAAAGAAAGGTTTCCGTACAAGGACGATGTTATGAGTCGTTCAGCCAAGTGGACTACTATAGACAAAGGCATCCAGTCTCTGAGGGAATCAGCCATCATAGAGATGATCTATCACATCAAGCCGAATAACGGGGATACACCCATATATCCAGATGAAGTTGAATGTACACGACCCATGTGGCAAAAACTTACACGGAATGCACTGTCATCATTG
Organism: Pezoporus flaviventris; assembly: GCF_033815535.1. Classification (NCBI taxonomy): domain Eukaryota; kingdom Metazoa; phylum Chordata; class Aves; order Psittaciformes; family Psittacidae; genus Pezoporus; species Pezoporus flaviventris. The sequence goes on along the minus strand of NW_026892673.1, from coordinate 749,395 downwards.
GCAACAGTAACCTGGAATGACATAGTACCACTAACAGTGGATGAAATGGTTCATAAACTCCGAGAGTTCAAAGACAATATCACCCCTTCCATCATCTCAGCTGTGAAAAAACTGTCCCAGGACCTCAAACAATTGAGGGTCGATATGTCTGATTTATCCAGCTCCTCACGTGCACCAACACACGTCTCGGCTATTAACAAAAGGCGCCCTATTGTTTGAGAGAGGCGATACAGGAGGTATACGCCACGGGGTACCCTATGGTTTTACCTGCGGGATCACGGAGAAGACATGACAAAGTGGGATGGAAAACCTACTTCAGTTTTGGAGGAACGGGTGAGTGAATTGAAGAGGGGAGCAAGGGCCAAGACTTACCATCCCATGAGAGCTATGGTTTCAGTCTCTGGTGAGCAGTTCACCAGATGGAGTAGAAGAGCTGATTTTACTCCAGCTCTTGTGATAACGAAGAATAATCCCTTTTACCACAACTTAAGTGTCCAACATTGTGATGACTATTAGAGAGGCCCTGCGTCCAGCCAGGTGGAGATAGGGGACAATCGGATTTACTGGACTGTGTGGATCAGATTGCCTGGCACATCAGTCCCACAGAACTATAAGTCCCCCAGAAGTATAAGACAAGTACACAGTGTATCCTAATGCGATCAAGCTGTCAAGGGGTGTGTTTTGGTTTGGCCAAGGACTCTGTGAGCCTCATGCTCTGCCAGGGAGGAGGGGAAGCCAGGAGGAAGCAGAGACAGGACACCTGACCCAAACTGACCAAAGAGGTATTCCATACCACAGCACCTCATGCCCAGGAGGTAACTGGGAGTTAGCCGGAAGGGCTGGGAGACTGCAGGGTTGGAGGAGGTATCGGTCGGAGCTTGGTCGGGCTTGGGGGGCGAGTTATTGGTCGGCTGGTGCTGAGGTGTTGTATTCTCTTCCCTTGTTATTTCCTTTATCATTATTATCATTGGTGGTAGCAGTAGTGATCTGTGTTATACCTTAGTTACTAAACTGTTCTTATCTCAACCCGTGGGAGTTGCATTCTTTTCGATTCTCCTCTCCGTCCCTCCGGGAGCAGGGGGAGGGCAAGAAAGGGGGGAAGTGAGCAAACGAGTTACCTGACTGGGTTTAAACCATGACAGTTCTTTTTGGCGCCCAACGTGGCGCACGAAGGGTTGAGATAACGACAGATCTGTCCGGATTAATACTCACTCGTCACAATGACGATTTATTGGCTCTCAGTGTTGTTTCTCTTGATCTCACAGTTTCAGAATGTTGTAACTTACATAGAGCCGGTATTTGCTGTGTTAGTGTTTATCAAGTGTGGGGCTTGGGCTAAGGTTCTTGTCTCACTGTGCTTTATGGCAATGGCTTGTAATACGGGCGGGCTCCAGCAGCAGGGCGGGACGGACGTGGCCGTGGACTTGTACCTGGCCGTCCGGCTGCTCTTCACCGTCCTGGCCCTCACCCTACTCTCCATCTTCGTGACGCTGCGGGGAGCCGAGGGGGAGCGGCCCCGGGAGCCGGCGGCAGCCGAACCGGCCCGGGAGAGCGGCCCCGGGCACCAAGCGGCGGCGGGAGCGGGGCCGGAGGCCGCGAGGGGACGGCTGCCGGTGGAGGAGGTCGGGGCGGTCGAGGAGAGGAAGGAAGCGGCTGCCGAGCAGCGGGAGAAGGCGGCGGAGGAGCCGAGCCCCGCGGAGGAGCCGAGCCCCGCGGAGGAGCCGAGCCTCGCGGCCGAGCCCAGCCCCGCGACGGCCGAGCGCATTCCCCGGCAGCCGCCCGCCGAGCCCCGGGAGGATGCAGGAGACCACGCAGCATTTCCCAGCAAGGCAGAGGAGGAAGAGCTGGACTCAGGAAAAGAGAAGCTGGTTGTGGGAGAGCCGGAAAGCACAGCAGCTACACCAGCCCCAGTGACAAGTAAAGCAGCATCAACTGAGAGTTCTGAAGGTTTTGAATGGCCTTTGGGTATCCTTGGGACCTGCCTGCTGATTGTGATGGGGATCAGCATGTTGGCACACACACAGACTGTGTTCTACCCACCACCATTTTGTCTGTTCTCAAAAGTTAAGCAGAGTCAGGTTTGGGTCTTGTCTGGGGTTAGACGAGGATATAGGGGGACCAAAAGGTTTTCTCCAAGGCTGGACAGTCATGAGTGGCAGTGTGTGTGTGACAATATGGGCAAGTATCTAGTCCACTGGGCCCCTCCAGTGCTTTGGAAGCATCGGAGATGGAAGGCAGCTGTATGGAGTCCCCAGCAACAAGCTGCAGAAACTGCTTAAGGGGACAGTGAATTATTTTGAGCCTGGTGGGCCCATGGCACTTCATGCCATCAGAGCAGATATGCAAAAGAGATGGACTCATGATCAAGGGGTGGACTTAGCAATGGACACTATTGCCCAGGTTATTCACAAGTGTGAACACTGCACACAGTCTCTCCTGCTCTGGAAGACTGTTACAAGAGATGGAGCCTGATATCATGGACAAGATGGACACAGCAGCTTTATAGGGACTGGTCCATGCACTAAGATAAGAGTGCACCAAGATAAGAGTGATGGTATATTGAAAATGTGGGATCTGAGCATGACGTGAATGGTATGGAATAAGGGGGGGATAATGTCCTGGGTTCAGCAGTAGCAGTCATTTTTCTCCTTCTTGGTAGCTGGTGCAGTGCTGTGTTCTGACTTTCGGCCTGGGAACAGAGCTGATAACAACAATGTTTTGGTTTGGCCAAGGACTTTGTGAGGCTCATGCTCTGCCAGGGAGGAGGGGAAGCCAGGAGGAAGCAGAGACAGGACACCTGACCCAAACTGACCAAAGAGGTATTCCATACCACAGCACCTCATGCCCAGGAGGTAACTGGGAGTTAGCCGGAAGGGCTGGGAGACTGCAGGGTTGGAGGAGGCATCGGTCGGAGCTTGGTCGGGCTTGGGGGGCGAGTTATTGGTCGGCTGGTGCTGAGGTGTTGTATTCTCTTCCCTTGTTATTTCCTTTATCATTATTATCATTGGTGGTGGCAGTAGTGATCTGTGTTATACCTTAGTTACTAAACTGTTCTTATCTCAACCCGTGGGAGTTGCATTCTTTTCGATTCGCCTCTCCGTCCCTCTGGGAGCAGGGGGAGGGCAAGAAAGGGGGGAAGTGAACGAACGAGTTACCTGACTGGGTTTAAACCACGACAGGGTGGAACCCACCTATATCTCTGGAGTGACAGGAGGATCCCAAGAGTTGACTGTGCTGGAGGCTGAAATCAGCCTGACTGGGAGGAAAAGGCAAAAACACCCCATTGTGACTGGTCCAGAGGCTCCATGCATCCTCGGCATAGACTACCTCAAAAGAGGGTACTTCAAAGTCCCAAAAGGGAACCGATGGGCTTTTGGTATTGCTGCTTTGGAGACGGAGGCATTGAAGCAGCTCTCCACCTTGCCTGGTCTCTCAGAGGATCCTTCTGTTGTTGTGTTGCTGAAGGTCAACCAACAACAAGTGCCAATTCTGACCACAACAGTGCACCGGCAGCAATATCGCACCAACTGAGACTCCCTGATTCCCATCCATAAGCTGATCCATAGACTGGAAAGGCAAGGAGTGATCAGCAGGACCCGCTCACCCTTTAATAGCCCCATATGGCCAGTGCGAAAGTCTAATGGAGAATGGAGACTAACAGTAGACTATTGTGGCCTGAATGAAGTCACACCACCATTGAGTGCTGCTGTACCAGGAATGCTAGAACTTCAGTATGAGGTAGAGTCAAAGGCAGCCAAGTGGTATGCCACGATTGATATTGCCAATGCATTTTTTTCAATCCCTTTGGCAGCAGAGTGCAGGCAACAGTTTGCTTTTACTTGGAGGGGTGCCCACTTCATTTGGAACCGATTGCCCCAGGGGTGGAAGCACAGCCCTACCATTTGCCATGGACTGGTCCAGACTGCACTGGAACAGGGGCAAGCTCCAGAACACCTGCAATACATTGATGACATTATTGTGTGGGGTGATACAGCGGAAGAAGTCTTTGAGAAAGGGAGGAAAATAATCCAAATCCTGCTGAAAGCTGGTTTTGCCATAAAACGGAGTAAGGTCAAGGGACCTGCACTGGAAATTCAATTTTTGGGAATAAAATGGCAAGATGGACGTAGACAGATCCCCACAGATGTGATCAACAAGATAACAGCAATGTCTCCACCAACTAATAAGAAAGAAACGCAAGCTCTCTTGGGTGCAGTGGGGTTCTGGAGAATGCACATCCCAAATTACAGTTCGATTGTAAGCCCTCTCTCTCATGTAACCCAGAAGAAGAATGATTTTAAATGGGGCCCTGAGCAACAACAAGCCTTTGAGCAAATTAAACGTGAGATAGTTCATGCAGTAGCCCTTGGACCCGTCTGGACAGGGCCAGATGTAAAAAGTTTTCTGCACACCGCAGCTGGGGAGAAAGGTCTTTCCTGGAGCCTCTGGCAGAAAGTTCCAGGGGAGACTCGAGGTCGACCCCTCGGCTTTTGGGGTCGGGGATACAAAGGATCTGAGGCCAGCTATACCCCAACTGAGAAAGAGATACTGGCAGCCTATGAAAGGGTTCGAGCTGCTTCGGAAGTGATTGGCACTGAAGCACAGCTCCTCCTGGCACCCCGATTGCCCGTGCTGGGCTGGATGTTCAAAGGCAGGGTCTCCTCTACACATCATGCAACTGATGCTGCATGGAGTAAATGGGCTGCACTAATTACACAACCAGCTTGAATAGGAAATCCCAGTCCTTCAGGCATTCTAGAAGTCATCATGGTCTGGCCAGAGGGCAAATATTTTGGAATGTAACCAGAGTAGCAGGAGATGTGTGCTGCAGAGGCCCCACCATATAATAAACTGTCAGAGAGTGAAAAGCTGTATGCCTTATTTACTGATGGGTCTTGCCGTATTGTGGGAAAGCATCAGAGATGGAAGACAGCTGTATGGAGTCCTGGATGACAAGTTGCAGAAACTGCTGAAGGAGAGGATGAATGGCCATCAGGGCAGAGATGCAGCCTATAGATGGGCTCTTGATCAAGGTGTGGACTTAACAATGGATACTATTGCCCAGGTTATTCATGAGTGTGAAACATGTGCTGCAATTAAACAAGCGAAGTGGTTAAAGCCTCTTTGGCATGGAAGGCAATGGCTGTAGCATAAACATTTGGAGGATTGGCAAATTGACTATATCACACTCCCACCAACCCACCAAGGCAAGCGCCATGTGCTTACCATGGTGGAAGCAACACCGGGTGGCTGGAAACATAGGGGGTGCCTTACGCCACTGCCCAGAACACTATCCTGGGCCTTGAGAAACAGATTTTGTGGCTACATGGCACACCAGGGAGAACTGAGTCAGACAATGGGACTCATTTCCGGAAAAAAACTATAGACATTTGGGCCAAAGAGCATGGCATTGTGTGGGTATATCACATCCCCTACCACGCAGCAGCCTCTGGGAAAACATAACGGTAGATTTGAAACCCTCCCCAACAGAGACCCTAGTTACAGTTAAGTTGGGGAATACTAAGGTAAAGTTTCTTATAGAAACAGAAGCTACTTATTCTGTTCCAAATACTTGTAAAGGGCAATTAAGCAAACAAACATCTTCAGTCACTGGTGCGACAGGGTGGACAGGAAACTGGCCTTTCTCTCAACCTTTAAATTTTAAAAATTGGCAAACAGATGTCGACCCATCAATTTCTTTATCTGCCCAAGTGTCCCATGCTGTTATTGGATAGGGATATACTGAGTAAACTACATGCATAAATTATGTTTAAAGAAAGTTCAGATACATATTTCTGATGAAAAGGCTGTGGAGGCCCGAGTTTTTATGTTACAAAAACCAGACGTGGAGCCAGATATACCAGAGAAAGTGGAGAACACAGTCACCCCACTAGTATGGGCTGCTGGAGCAATGGGATGATCACAAAATGCAGAACCAGTAACTATTCATCTGAAACCAAACATCAGACTGGTACGACAGAAACAATATCCCATAAAACTGGAAGCAAGAAAAGGACTAGAGCCTCTACTAGAAAATTTTGTCAAATACTTTGGGACAAAAATGGACTGTATTTGTACTTCACATGGTAACAACCATTCTGGAACAGAAAAGCAGTCATTGGCTTTCCCTAAGCAGGCTGTTAAAATATCAGGCAGTGCTTGTAGAACAAGAGGACGCAGAACTGAAAGTAACTTTTAAACCCAGCAGTGGTTTTGACAACTGATCCAGAAGCAGGAGAGCTGACTCACAACTGTTTACAGACTATTGAGGAGGTGCATTCCAGTCATATTGACCTTCAAGATACATCCCTGAAGGATGTGGACTACGAACTGTTTGTGGATGGCAGCAGCTTTATGAAAATGGAAACTGGAAAGCAGGATATGCTGTGGTAACTAAAAATGAGAAAATAGAGATTAATGCCCTGCATTCACTCCCCCCCCCCCCCCCCCCCCCCATCAGCAAAGAAAGCCGAGCTGATGGTGCTAGTCAGTGAAATCCAGCTTCTTATCTTGCTTGTTTAGGCTTCCTCGGGCCTCTCATGGCCTTGCTGTATCTTTCAGGATTTTCAGAGTTTATGTACCAATTATCCATTCTCCTGTGAGAACACTGTCTCCACAACCCTCCCCTGAGGTAGTCTATGCCGAGGATGCACGAAGCATCTGGGCCAGTCAGGATAGGGTGTTTTTGTCACTCCTTCCCAGTCAGGCTGATTTCAGCCTCCAGCACAGTCAACTCTTGGGATCCTCCTGTCACTCCAGAAATATAGATGGGCTCCATCCCTTGGCAGCTTGATGGCATCAGCATACACTATGCACCGGTATCTACTGGAGCCTTACAGTTCTGTGGGACTGATGTGCCAGGCCATCTGATCCACACAGTCCAGTAAATCCAATTGTCCCTCTCCTCCACCTGTCTGGAAGCAGGGCCCCTCTAACAGTGATTATAAGATTCTCCACCTAGGTCTTGTAGAAAGGGATTAGTATGCCTTATCACAGGAGCTGGAGTAAAATCAGCTTTTCCTCTCCATCTGGGATCCTGCTCACCAGAGACTGGAGCAGCAACTTCCTTGGGGGGATCATCCTTGACCTTTGTTCTCCTCCAATTCATGCAGCTGTTCCTCCAGAACTGAGGCAGGTTTTCCATACCACTTTTTCATGTCTTCTCCATGATCCCACAGGTAAAACCATAGGGAGGCCCGTGGCATGTACCACCTATATCTTCCTTCTGGAGCAGTAGGACGCTTCTGGTTAATAGCCGAGATGTGGGCTGGTACGTGTGGGGAGGTGGACAGATCGGATAGATCATCTCTCAATTGTTTGAACTCCTGGGACAGTTTTTCCACAGCTGAAATGATGGAAGGGTTGAGATTGTCTTCGAACTCTCGGAGTTGACGAGTCACTTCATGCACTGTTGGTGGTGCTGCCTCACTCCAGGTCATTGATGCCAGTGAGCGAGCATATGATGATGGCACAGTCTGTGTAAGTTTCCGCCACATGGGTCGTGTACATTTGACTTCATATGGATCTACGGATGCATTCCTGGCATCCACCCTATGAGAGATCATCTCTAGAATGGCCAATTCCTTCAGGGGCTGGATGACTCTCTCTTGTGGTCCACTTGGCTGAGCGACTCATAACATCATTCTTGTAGGTAAACCTTTCCTTCACAGCTGCCAAGAGCCACCTCCAAAGGCTGAGGGACCGTTTCTTTTGCAATTGCTTTGTCAGTTCCCCCTTCCCTAGTAAGTGATCCCAGCTGCTTGGCTTCCCTACTTTCTAGTTCGTGACCGTCAGCCCCATTGTCCCAGCATCGGAGAAACAGGTGATGATGTGTTCCTCTGGATGACAGGTGAAATCTTTTTGCATATTCTGTAGCTCCATCGAGGTCTGGGGTTGAGAAGTCAGCTCTTCTTCCTTCTCTTCCTCTGATCCACATAATAATAACTCTTGTTCAGATGCTGTCCCCTACAGTAAGTGCATTGGTTCTTCATCTTCATTGCATGGGTTGCTCTTTGTGCCTCTCATTTGCTTTTCCCCTTGTATACAGGGGCAACCAATATTGGCATGAATTCATCCTTTGGTTTAGCTGCAGTGACTGTCACTGTGGTTGGAGTGGCTGCAGTGTCTATTGTTGGGGTTTGTGCAGCTGCTGTGCTTGAAGGTTGTGTAGCTGTGTTGTCTGTTGCTTTGCCATCAGATCCAGAGACAACTTTTTCCTTTTGAAGCTGCTGGATAGTGTTGAACAGGTCTCTGTAGGTATAGGCCAAGCCCCAGCATGTTGCCATGATTTGTCCCTCTCCGGTATGACCAGGATGACAACACACTGCATTTAAGTGTTTTACTAGCTTTTCTGGATTTTACACTTGTTCAGTGGTGAAGTTCCAAAGCAGTGGAGGGGCCCACTGGCCCAGATACTTGCCCATACTATCCCACACACTCTGCCACTCGTGACTATCCAGCCTTGGGGAAAATCTCTTGGTGGCCCTCCTATATCATAGTCTAAACCCAGACCAGATCCAAACCCATCCCTGCTTAACTTTCGAGATCAGATGAAACAGGCCGTTCTCAGAGTGGGTTGGCCATGGGTAAAAGAAAACACTATTTGCACAGCAACATGTCAATTCCCAGCACAAGCAGCAGGCAGGTCTTGAGGTTATTAAAAGGCCATTCAAAGGCAATCCAAAACTTTCAGAACTCTCAAATGCTGCTATAAATAATCTGGTGGGGGAGCTGGGGGTGTAAGAGAATGTGTCCTTCATAGGCTGACCACCCGAGGAGGGAAAAAAAGATGTGTAACTGCTAAACAATTCCATTATATACCCCCCGAAGTATAGAGGTGATGACCACAGTGGGAAAGCAAGCCAGATCAGTTTCATGATCATGATCAATGAGACTATTGTATTACAAGTCATTACCATAAAGTACAGTGAAACAAGAACCTTAGCCCAGGCCCCCCAGCAAATACCGGCTATAAGTTAAGTAGGACATGCTGAAACTCTGAGAGCCAATACATCAGCATTGTGACAAGTGACTATTAATCCAAAACAATGAATGCTTATCACAAATACGATTAGACACACTCTGGTCAGATCTGTTGTTATCTCAACCCCTCATGCCCCATGTTGGGATCCACAAAGAACTGTCTTGGTTTAACCCCAGCCAGTAACTCAGAACCATGCATCCTCTCTCTCACTATCCCCCTTCTTCTCCCCCCCCCCCCCCCCCCGAGGGATGAGGATGAGAATCAAAAGAATGTAAAACCCTCAGGTTGAGATAAGAACAGTCCAGTAACTAAGGTATAATACAAAACTACTACTGCTACCACCAATAATAATAATAAGGGAAATAACAAGGGAAGAATATACAGTTGCTCACCACCTGCCGACCAATACCCAGCCTGACCCAAGCAGTGATCTGGGCCTTCCAGATAACTTCCCCCAGTTTCTATACTGGGCATGACGTGCTGTGGTATGGAATACCCCTTTGGCTAGTTTGGGTCTGGTGTCCTGTCGCTGCTTCCTCCCAGCTTCTTGTGCCCCTCTTCCCTGGCAGAGGGTGAGACTGAGAAGTCATTGATTGGAGAAAGCATTACGTAGCAACAACTAAAAGCATTGGTGTGTTATCAGCACTGTTCCCAGACTAAAGTCGAAAACACAGCACTGCACCAGCTACTAAGAAGGAGAAAAATGACTGCTACTGCTGAACCCAGGACACAAGGGCAGAAAGTACAAGTTCTAGACAGCTGCTCTTTCACACCTGCAGAGAAGAGGCTGCTGTCGAAGAAGCAGGGGCTGAGAGTATTTGTCTCAGAAGGCAGCAAGGGGCTATGCTTTACAGAACAGGGTTGTGAGATATATAGGAATGATTCGTGTCAGCAACTTAGGAGTCCTTGTCATCATTGTACTTTGGGTGGAAACTAAAATCCTTGAAATCATTGTATCATGTGTAGAATGTATAAGAATGATTAGATTTTCCTGTCAATACAATGATGAAAGAGAAGAAGAAACAAAGGAATAATCCTTCTTAATCAAACGCTTTGTTACTTTAAGGGGTACTTTGTTTAACTACTTGAATGTCTCAAACGCTTTGCTAATTAAAGGGGTACTTTGTTTAACTTCTTGAATGCCTTAAGGGGGTTAGGTAATCAAGAGATGCATCCTGTCACAGGATGAGGTGAAACTTGTGTATTGAATAAGTAACTATATAAGAAATGGAATTTAGGGGGGCTAAGATGGTGGTTAAGCTTGTGATAGACATCCCCTGTTAATGCATTACCAAGGAACTCAATAACTTTTTAAGAAGTTTCTTCACCCGAAGATAAGACCCCAGCAACAGGAGGAGAACAATGAAAAGGAACCACCTTGATATTCGGGTGAAGGAGACGACAGGATTGGCTGAAACCCAAGACCGAGGAGTATAAGAGACTGTACCCCAGAAATCTCGCTGTGCGTCTTGAGTGGAGCGGAGACTCCCCGGCACACCCAGCGCTGCTTGCTTATTGCCTCTTGATATTAATCAATTGTAATAAAAAAATTAATTAAATCAGATCATGGTCAAGGCGAAATTTTTATAACAAAATTGGTGACCCCGACGTGATCTCTGTGTGGCTGCTTGGGACTATAGCTTTTATGAGGAGGTGCCCCACAATTTGTGGCTCGGGAGTTGTAGTCCCAGGTAGTCTGGCGAGATCAACGAACAGAGAGGCAATAACCAAGGAATTCGAGCTCCTGTAAAAACTGCAGTATAAGGTACCCGTAATTCTTGTGCACGAAGACCCTCTAACCGTGGTTCCAATCTGCCCTGAGGGAATTGGCCGGTGAAGAGAAGGAGTGCTCGGTGATTTGTGTTTGTGCACGATTGAGACACGGACTGGGTATCCTGGACCTGTGAAAATACGGGCCAGGGCATCGGGATCTGTGAAGCAAGTGTGGACCTCTTCTAAGGGCGTTTCCAATCTCCCGCGAGGGACTTGGCCGCTGAAGGAGGGAAGTGATAGTGATTGAGTGAGAGGAGACACACCCAGCGGGAGAATGGGTCAGAGTAAATGCCGTAGCTCTAACCCAGGGAGGGGCCCACGGAGAGGTCCCAGGAATAAGGCAGGGAGCGAATTGCCAGATATACCCCCAGACAGTCCCTTGGGGTTAATACTTAAGTACTGGGGCTTTTGGCCATCCCAGGAGGGGAAAAAGTAAGGAAAAAATGGTCCATTACTATATGGAAGTGTGGACCAAAGAGGAAATTCGGCCTGACCATTTATATTGGCCAATATTCGGGTCTTTTGATGATTGGATTTGTCAGGCTTTAAATCTATATGTAAATGGCAAGGAACCTTTCAATCAAGAGGAGAGTGATAATGCTGCAATATGGAAAGGGTCATCTACAACGGTTTCGTTATTTCCCTTAAAAGAAAAGAAAGGGAAGGTGAATAAACCAAATAAATCATCATGGGAGCCTTTAGATAATTTACCACCCCTTTATCAAGGGTGGGACTCGAGAGGTGATCGGGAAGGCGCTTACCCACCGATACCACCCAATCCTTCTCCGTCAGCTCCCCCATCCTCCCCTCCCTCCAGTCACACCAGAAGTAAAATAAAAATACAGGAGAATGAAAATTTTCAGGAGGAAACAAAAGAAAAAGAAACTCTATTTCCCCTCAGAGAGGTGCCGATGGGAGGAAATGGAGGGGGGATTGGATTTGTATCAGTACCCCTGAATACGAGCGATGTAAGATCCTTTAAAAAGGAGATGGGTCAGTTATTAGACGACCCTTTGGGGGTTTCTGAACGATTGGACCAATTCTTAGGTCGTAATATTTATACTTGGGAGGAGATGCAGTCAATATTGGGAATATTATTTCCTGTGGAAGAAAAATCTATGATTAGGCAAGCTGGAATGCGAAAATGGGAAAGGCAACATCAACAGGGTCCTCCTGGAGAGCAAAAATGGCCTAGTCAAAATCCCAATTGGAATAATCAGAATGGTTGTGACAGACAAAACATGACAGACTTGAGAGAAATTATAATACAAGGAATTAGGGAAGCAGTTCCAAGAGGACAGAATATCAATAAAGCCTTTAGTGAGCATCAGAAGAATGAGTCTCCTACTGATTGGTTAGAGAGATTAAGGAAAACGTTGCAAATGTATTCCGGAGTGGATCCGGCTTCCCCAGTAGGAGAAGCTCTTTTAAAAACTCAATTTGTGGCACGATCTTCGGGGGATATTAGAAGAAAGCTGGAGAAATTAGATGATTGCCAAGATCGCGGGCTACAGGAATTGTTAAGGGAGGCTCAGAAAGCCGCCTCCGTACGGAGAGATGAGGAAAAACAGAAAGCAGAAGCAAAAATATTTGTGGCAGCAGTGCGGGAAACTCAGAGACGAGAACAACCCAGACTGATACCCAAGGTTTCAGGACCGGGGTATCGAGAAAGGAAACAGACAGAACCAAAGGAAAAGACTAAGACCCCCTCTAGGGAGGTACCGGAATGTTATTATTGTGGAAAGAAGGGACACCTTAAAAGAAATTGCAGAAAGCGGATGAAGGATGAGAAAATGTTTGGGGATGAGGAATAGGGATGTCAGGGGCTATATATCCTGGGGACAAAAACAACAAAAGAGCCCTTGATAAAGTTAAAGATAGGTCCCCAGGGAGAAGAGATTATGTTCCTAGTTGATACCGGAGCCGAAAGATCTACGGTTTGGCATATCCCTATGGGATGCCAAATAAGTAAAGAAACAACTCTAGTAATAGGAGCAAAAGGAGAACCTTTTAGGGTTCCCGTTATTAAAAATGTAGAAATTGAATCTGAAAAGAAAATTTGCATAGGAGATTTTCTATTAGTGGAAGAAGCAGAGAACAACCTATTAGGACGAGATCTGATTATAAAGTTAGGAATAAATTTGGAAGTGGAAAAGGGAGTGATTACGGTGAATTTATACCAATTAACGGAGAAAGATGAGGAACGTATAAATTAGGAAGTCTGGCATAATAAAGGGGAAGTAGAAAAATTAAGCATTGAACCATTGGAAGTAGAAATAACGAATCCAAAAGAGCCCATTAGGATCAGACAATATCCGATTTCCTTGGAGGGAAGGAAAGGATTGAAACCGATAATTGACCATTAGATACAGAAGGGAACTTTAGAACCCTGCATGTCACCACATAATACTCCAATTCTCCCGGTCAGAAAACCAGATGGGAGTTATCAGTTAGTTCAAGATTTAAGGGCAGTTAATGAGAGAACTGTTACCCGGTTCCCAGTGGTGGCAAATCCATACACTTTACTGAATCAGGTATCAGCAGAACATACCTGGTACAGTGTAATAGATTTAAAAGACGCCTTTTGGGCTTGTCCTTTAGCAAAAAAAAACAGAGATTATTTTGCCTTTGAGTGGGAGGATCCGGAGACAGGTAGAAAACAGCAACTAAGATGGACAGTGTTAACCCAGGGCTTTACAGAGTCGCCAAACTTGTTTGGGCAGGCTTTGGAAAAACTGCTGACATCTTTCCAAACTGAGGGTAATGTGAAACTCTTACAGTATGTGGATGATTTACTGATAGCTGGAAAATCAAAGGAGGAAGTCCGAGAAAATACTATAGACCTATTGAACTTTCTTGGAGAAAGGGATTGAAAGTTTCAAAATCTAAATTGCAATTTACAGAACCGGAGGTGAAATATTTGGGACACTGGATCAGTAAAGGGAAAAAGAAATTAGACCCAGATTGGGTGGCAGGAATTATAGCCTTACCTGCCCCTAGGACAAAGAGGGAGGTTCGACAGTTGTTGGGATTATTAGGATATTGTAGAGAGTGGATAGAAGGATATAGTGAAAAAGTAAAATTTTTATATGAAAAACTTACACTAAATGTAATAAAGTGGTCCCCAGAAGATGAAGAGAAATTCCAACACATCAAGGATACTTTAATGAGAGCTCCTGTGTTAAACCTACCGGATTTAAATAAACCATTTCAACTGTTTGTAGACACAAATAATCATACTGCATACGGGGTATTAACCCAAGATTGGGCAGGAAGTAAAAAGCCCGTTGGATATTTTTCAAAGTTCTTGGACCCTGTAAGTAAAGGGTGGCCAACGTGTCTACAAGCAGTAGTAGCAGTAGCTTTATTAGTTCAAGAGGCTAGAAAAGCGACCTTTGGAGGATCCCTAGTGGTCTATACCCCACATGACATCCGAGGAATCCTCCAACAAAAAGCAGATAAATGGCTCACAGATAGCAGAATATTGAAATATGAGACTATTTTAGTCCATTCTCCCGACTTGGAACTAAGATCTACAGTAGCTCAAAATCCAGCACAATTCTTATTTTTAGAATCGGGAGAAACACCCACTCATGATTGTATAGATGTGATAGAATTGCAAACAAAAATTAGACCAGATTTAGAGGAAGAAGAGTTAGAGGAAGCAGAAAAATGGTTTGTGGATGGATCTTCACGGGTAATTGATGGGAAGAGAAAGTCAGGATATGCAGTTATAAATGGAAGAAAATGGGAAGTAATAGAGTCTGGCCCATTAAGTGCAAGTTGGTCAGCACAAGCATGTGAATTATATGCCTTGTTGAGAGCATTAAAAAGATTACAGAATAAAAGGGGAACTATATTCACAGACTCAAAATATGCTTTTGGAATAGTACATACCTTTGGAAAAATATGGGAAGAGAGAGGCTTGATAAATACCCAAGGAAAAGGGTTAGTACATGAAGAATTAATAAAACAAATATTACAAGCTATAAGGGAACCTGAAGCAATAACTATAACTCATGTTAAAGGACATCAAAAGGGATTACAATTTAGAACCAGAGGAAATAACTTAGCAGATGAAGAAGCAAAACGGGCAGCTTTATTGACTTTAATGACTAAAGAATGTGTAGGAAAAGAGGAAAAACAAACAAATGGACTAAAAGCATATTCTTAAAGTGAGATAAAAGAATATGAGAGACTAGGAGCTAAATTAGAAGACAATAAATGGATATTACCTGATGAGAGAGAGATGTTACCTAAAGGTTATGCTAGAAGAATAGTGCACAGATTGCATCAGCAGGCGCATTGGGGAACGAGCACTTACTGATAAATTTTTAAAATTGTATGGCTGTATGGGGATTTTTGAAATAGCTAAGCGAAAAATATAGGGATGTCTAACTTGCCAAAAAATTAATAAGAAACAAATGAGACAAACTCCAAAGGGGGGAAGACCTTTGGCCCACCGACCCTTTGAAAGGATACAGGTTGATTTTACCGAACTACCAAAAGTAGGACGGTATAAGTATCTTTTAGTAATGATAGATCAATTAACACATTGGGTTGAGGCCATACCCACTGCTAGAGCTGCGGCTCAGGTAGTGGTGAAACAATTACTCGAGAATATCATCCCCAGGTATGGAATGATCGAGGTAATAGATTCGGACCAGGGATCTCATTTTACCTCTAAAGTCCTTAAAAGCGTTGTAACAGCTTTGGGAATCCAATGGGATTATCACACCCCTTGGCATCCCCAGAGTTCTGGGAGAGTAGAAAGGATGAACCAAACCTTAAAACATCAGCTATCAAAATTAATGATTGAAACTAAAATGTCATGGATCAAATGTCTTCCTCTGGCCTTGTTAAATATTAGGACTATGCCAAATTCGACTACTGGAATCTCACCTTTTGAGATGTTGTATGGGATGCCATATACCCAGGGACTACCAGTAGATCATCCCCAGTTGGAGGATGTTACTATTCAACGTTATATCACTACTTTAAACAAAAACATGCAAGAACTCAGGGCCAAGGGAATGCTAGCACAAAGCACCCCCTTGGAATTTTCAATACATAAAATTCAACCAGGGGACAAGGTATTAATAAAAAGTTGGAAAGAGAAGAGTTTGTCCCCTCGTTGGGAAAGACCTTTTCTTGTTCTTTTAACCACAGAAATGGCGATAAGAACTGCTGAAAAAGGGTGGACAAACACGTCACGAGTAAAAGGACCGGTAAAAGAATGGAGGGTCGTGACTGAACCTGGAGACACCAAGCTGACCCTCAAAAGGATTTAATGAGTAACTGAGGGAATTCATATTGACTCTTGTAAAATTATAAGGGAAATACAGGTATAACTGGGCCCAGAGTTTCAATTGTTAAAAGTATATTATTGCTTGTAGGCAGGACCAAGAATAATTTTTGAGAAATCAGTTACAGTTCTTTTGCATTCAGTGTAAAATTATCACCTCATTGGAACAGTTGTTTTGGGGCAAATGTTATTGCCATAATAACCGATGGAAAATATACCTCTGACCTACCAGAGAGGGCAAGACCGGAGGGAATAAGGTGTTGCCGCTGAAAAGGTCTGCCGAGGGCTTCAACCCCTGGGGCTGTGACCGCTGAGCACTATGATCCTGACCGGACCTCTTTTGGTGTTGGTCCTGATAAGACCCGTATGGGAAACTGCCACGGCTGCTAGAAACAACAACTGTAGTGAATGTGTTACTACAACTAGATGAGGAAGAGTGACCTCTCAAACACTGATCTATCACACCATGTATGAATGCAAAGGAATGGTAACCGGCTACTATATATATAATCAAACTCAATATGGACTTTGTAAAGAAGGAACTAAAATGGTATGTTTTAATCCGAAAGAACTCCCCTATCAATATTGGATAGAGAAAAGAACAAACTCAGCAGAAGGAAGACTAATGGCAACAAGCCAAATAATAACTAATCTAAGCCAACCTGTATGGGTAACCTTTGATGCCTGTGACGCTATTGATGATGACCTATATTCAAATTGTGGAAACTTGAATTGGAGGAGGTATTATAGCGAATGTGAAAAATATATTTGTCCCTGACCAAAAGAGAGATCATATTTACCTACAGGTTGTTATGCAGATTGGGATTATGATAGTCAGTCCGAAAGAAGTGGACATACTGGATGGAGTTGTGCCTGTTGGAGTACAACTCCTACCTGGGGATGGCCCCAAGAATGCAAGGGAACCCAATTGAGGGCAGAGATTAAAAAGGGAATAACTTCTCCCAATTGCGCAGCCCATTCTTGTAATCCTGTCAATCTAACTATCTAGAATCCAGGACAATGGAGACAAAAGGAGGTAAAAATTGGACTATCAATTTATGGAACTGGAGAAGATCCAGGGGTGATTTTACAAGTAATAATTAAAGAAAAATCTAGAGAATCAGTACAACACCACTTATTATTCAATTCCTTCTATCATGAAATGGAAACGGGAGTCCAATATGAAATTCCCACAGTTGCTAAAAATCTCTTTGTAAATCTTGCTGAAAATATAGCTAAAGCATTGAATGTAACTAACTGCTATGTTTGTGGGGGAACTAACCAAGGGGAGAGATGGCCCTGGGAGGCAATGGAGAGTAATATAAGCAACCCTGCAATCTGGAAAAATCGAAAAGGGAAAAATAGGAGACAACAATGGATCTTGCAAATGAATATAATTGGGAAAAGTTGTTGGCAGAATTTAGAAAATGGTGGAAAACCAGTAGGAAATTTACTTTGTGAAGGGGGTTATATATGGAACAGAACAAAGAAAGACTGGGAAAAATGGGGAAATCCTATAGAAATAAATCAGTGATTCAGTAACTGGACTAACGGAATTAACATACCAAACGTCTGGCCCACTCCAGATGAACATTATTGGATCTGTGGTAAAATAGCCTTTGCATTTTTACCTCAAAATTGGACAGGATCATGTATATTAGGAACCATCAGACCCAGTTTCTTTTTATTACCTATAAACCGAGGGGAATGCTTGGGAGTCCAGTTATAGACAGAAACAGGTGAACTAAGGAGAAAATGATATAGAAGAGAATTACAAATTGGTAACTGGAAGGACAATGAGTGGCCACCTGAATTAATAATTTCTCATTATGATCTGGCAACTTGGGCTGAAGACGGGTCCTGGGGATACAGGACTCCTATATATATGCTGAATTGGATTATAAGATTACAAGCTGTAGTAGAAATAGTAGTAAATAAAACAGGAGATGCATTAGGATTAGTTGCAAAGCAAAATACTAAAATGAGAACTGCAATATACCAGAATCTTTTGGCTTTGGATTATTTGCTAGCTCAAAAAGGAGGGGTCTATGGAAAATTCAATCTCAGTAATTGCTGTTTAGAAATAGATGATGAGGGAAAAGCCATAAGTGAGCTTGTGAGAGAAATGAAAAAGATAGCCCATGTTCCAGTACCAACCTGGAATGGAATCAATTTAGGAGGATTAGGATCTTGGGGACAATTTTTAAATGGGGACTGGATCACTAAAATCGGTATACTGATATTGGGAATATTTGGAGGACTATTAATTATTCCATGTATAATCCCATGTTTCACCAGATCGATACATACAGTTGTACAAAACATGCAATTAACCATCATGCCACACTGGGCTATACAAGACTGTATTGCACCATACTGGGCTGCACAAGTCTGTACTTAGCCATATGGAGCCATACAGGGCTGTACTGGGCCATACTGGGCTGTATCTAGCCATATGGGACCATCTAAGTGTGATAAACACATAAATATATTAGGTTTTGCAAATCATAGGTGTGGCTATGTGGATATAACTGTATGAGTTTACAGTAACAGAAACAAAGCTCGCTAAAGACACAAGATTAGACAACAAAAAGGACCAGAACTCTTGAGCAAAATGGAGTCACATAGCAAAAGAATTTGTAAAGGTAAAAGAAAAGGGGGGGGGCTTAGAATCATAGAATAATTAGGGTTGGGAAGGACCTTAAGATCATCTAGTTCCAAACCCCCTGCCATGGGCAGGGACACCTCACACTAAACCACCTCACCCAAGGCTTCGTCCAACCTGGCCTTGAACACTGCCAGGGATGGCACACTCACAACCTCCCTGGGCAACCCATTCCAGTGCCTCACCACCCTAACAGGAAAGAATTTCTTCCTTATATCCAATCTAAACTTCCCCTGTTTAAGTTTTAACCTGTTACCCCTTGTCCTGTCACTGCAGTCCCTACTGAAGAGCCCCTCCCCAGCATCCCTATAGGCCCCATTCAGATACTGGAAGGCTGCTGTGAGGTCTCCACACAGCCTTCTCTTCTCCAGGCTGAACAGCCCCAACTTTCTCAGCCATATCTTCATATGGGAGGTGCTCCAGTCCCCTGATCATCCTCGTGGCCCTCCTCTGGACTTGTTCCAACAGTTCCATGTCCTTTTTATGTTGAGGACACCAGAACTGCACACAATACTCCAGGTGAGGTCTCACGAGAGCAGAGTAGAGGGGCAGGATCACCTCTTTCGACCTGCTGGTCACACTCCTTTTGATGCAGCTCAGGATACGGTTGGCTTTCTGGGCTGCACGCACACACTGCCTGATCATGTTCATTTTCTCATCAACCAACACCCCCACGTCATTCTCCGCAGGGCTGTTCTGAATCTCTTCTCTGCCCAACCTGTAGCTGTGCTTGGGATGGCTCCGACCCAGGTGTAGGACCTTGCACTTGGCATGGTTAAACTTCATGAGGTTGGCATCAGCCCACCTCAGAAGCATGTCAAGGTCCCTCTGGATGGCCTTCCTTCCCTCCAGGGTATCAACTGAACCACACAGCTTGGTGTCATCGGCAAACTTGCTGACGGTGCCCTCAATCTCACTGTCCATGTCAGCGATGAAGATGTTGAACAAGACTGGTCCCAACACCGATCCCTGAGGGGCACCACTCATTACTGGTCTCCAGCCGGACATTGAGCCATTGACCACAACTCTTTGCGTGCGGCCATCCAGCCAGTTCTTTATCCACCGAGTGGTCCATCCATCAAATTGATGTCTCTCCAATTTAGAGACAAGAATGTCATGTGGGACGGTGTCGAACGCTTTACACAAGTCCAGGTAGATGACATCAGCTGCTCTACCCCTGTCCATCAGTTCCTTAGCCCCATCATAGAAGGCCACCAAATTGGTCAGGCAGGATTTCCCCTTAGTGAAGCCATGCTGGCTGTCACCAAGCACCTTGTTGTTTTTCATGTGCCTTAGCATGCCTTCCAGGAGAATCTGCTCCCAGATTTTGCCAGGCACAGAAGTGAGACTGACTGGTCTGTAGTCCCCCAGGTCATCCATTTTCCCCTTCTTGAAAATGGGTGTTATATTTCCCTTTTTCCAGTCATCAGGAACTTCACCTGACTGCCATGATTTTTCAAATATGATGACCAGCAGCTTAGCAACTTCATTTGCCAGCTCCTTCAGGACCTATGGATAAATTTCATCAGGTCCCATGGACCTGATTTTTAAGATGGTCCTGAACCAGTTCCTCTCCTACAGTGGGCGCAAGGTCTTCATTCTCACAGTCCCTGCATCTGCCTTCCAAGACTTGGGTGGTGCGATCAGAGCCTTTGTCTGTGAAGACCGAGGCAAAGAAGTCAGTAAGAACCTCGGCCTTCTCCAAATCCTGTGTAGCCAGTTCTCCCGCTAGCTTCCGGAGAGTGCCCATGTTGTCCCTAGTCTGTTTTTTATTTGCTTGATATAAGAAAAGCTAGTGCCTGAAAAACATAAAGTACTTTTTAGCTTAACTTAGGTTGTAGAAGGAGAACACTGTTTATGTTGTATGTCTGTGGAATGTAGTGGCCCCACTAAACATGAGTTCATTGTTTCACGCTAGTCTTCTGAAGTATCTTTAGCTTTAAAGAACAATGTTTGTGTTGTAAGTCTGTGGTGAGATAACAGAATTTAGTGGCTCCACTAAACATGACTGAGTTATTTCACACCGTCCTTCTACTTATCAGTTAGAGACAATGCCTCCTAAACATCTGCTAGCTTGGGATACTCCTTGTCTGCCCATCCTGCAATAAATTTTTCAGGGAGGTCACACTGTTCTAAATCTTTGCTAGTTATCAGAAGAATTACAGATATGGCTGGTTTCAGCTAGTTGTGTGATTACTGGGGCGTCCAACTGTGCCAAAGGTGAAAAGTACACTGTGAGGAAGACTGCTTACTTCATCCTCAAGACCCCTACTCACAAGAGGAAGACTGCTTACTTTATGCTCAAGACCCCTGCCCACCATCACCAGAGAACAGTGTGCAGATGCCAAGAGGAGGAGATTTATGATAATAAGTTCCTGGAGGTAGTTATATTCCCGGCCTATACGTGGGAATTATGAATATGTATGTTACAAATGCAATAGTGAAAGTATATAAACCTGTAACAAATACTAATCACTTGCGCCTCTGGGTACAGTCATGCGCCCAGCACTGTTGCTTTTGCTTTATTGACTTTATCCCTCAATAAAACCTTGTTATCTTGTTTAGAGGAGTGAGTTTGTATTTCACATAAGGCTATGCAGGACTGTATTGGGCCATGCTGGGATATATTGGGCTGTACTTGACTATATAGGTCTGCACTGCACAATACTGGGCTGTACTGACCCAGACTGGGCCATACTGGGCTGTGCTGTGTTATACATGGCCATATAGGACTGCACTGCACCGCACCATACTGGATTGTACAGGGCTGAACTGGGCCGTACAGGGAGGAGGGGCACAACCCTTGGGGACTCTCCCCCCCATCATCTGGGTGAGGGTCAGAGTGTGGGTCCCACTGCTCCTGTCCCCCTAGCCCATGGCTGCAGCAGGAGTGGGCTCTGCACTATCAGTACTTGACTTTATTTGTAAACTCTCTTTGGTCGACCAGAAAAACCTCAAGAAAAGACCCAAGCAACTCCCCAAAATTATATAGATCATGAAACCAACCAGGAGAATGGGGTGAAATTAAGAGTTCACCCCCAAAACTTGGACCCAAGAGCTGCTGGGGGAGTGCTGCAGTGGTGGGTGCTCCTCTGTTGTGCTTGGTTTTTGGGGAGGAAGAGGTGGGTGGGGTGGGGTGGGATGGTCCTACATGAGAGGCTCACTACAGAGCACAATCTCCATTTCCTTGTGGTAGAGCTTTCCCTCATTGGACAGGTTCATGATGCTCTTCCTGTAGTTGGTGAGCTGCTGGATGCTCATCTCCTGAAAGGAAGGAGGAGAGGGGGGAGGTGGTGGGAGCTAGGGACTCCATTTCTCCCAGCGGAGCACCTCTAGGTTGGGGACATGCCCCTCTCCGTGGGTTGGCACCTGGACCAGCATCTTTCCTGGTCCCTGGGGAGCGTGGACACAGCAGGTGGGAGATGGTGCTGGGAGAGGGGAGAATGCACAGGGGGGTCTGGGGGGCACCTGGGCTCTGTCCCCCACTTACTTTCTTATTCTTCTTATACAGGTCTTTCAACAGTATGTCCAGCTCATTCTCATCAATGAAGCCGCTTCCATCCTGGATAACAAGGGAGAAACATCAGAATGGAGAAGGACATGAGCCTCACCACCCTGGGCATGGGTGCAAGGGGCACCCCCAGACCCCTTACCCAGCACTCACACCCCACATTGGAGCAAGAAATTGACCCAACTAAAACCACATGGGTTTGGGTTTTTTTTTTTTCCAAGTTGTATTTGTTTGGGGCAGTTTCTCAGGATCTGGCTCCCTACCTTGTCATAGAAGGTGAAGATGGCATTGAACTCCTCCGAGGACAGCTTCATCCCCTGAGAAGCAGCATGGGACACTGAGGTGTGAGGGAGGGGACGAGGTGTGAGCAGGGAATAGGATTTGTTTAATCTATTATTATTATTATTTTTAATTTTATTTTGCCTGAAACTTCAGAAGGCAGTTTTCTTGCAGAGGCAAAAGTCTGAAAGACAAAAGGGGCAGGATGAACGGGAAGCAACAGGGAAAAGACACTTTTTAAACCAAAATGGTTCTTGGATACGATGAGGGGTGATGGTTTTAAACTAAAAGAGGGAGATTCGGGCTGGATGTGAGGAAGAAATTTTGTACAGTGAGGGTGGTAAAATACAGGCACAAGTTGCCCAGAGAGGTGGTGGTTGCCCCATCCCTGTAGACATTCCAGGCCAGGCTGGATGTGGTTCTGTGCAACCTGATCTAATTGAAGATGTCCCTGCTCCCTGCAGGGGGTTGGACTAGATGAGCTTTGAAGTTCCCTTCCAACCCAACCCATTCTAGGACTCTTGGCTCTGAAACACGAGCAAATTAAAGAAGAAAACTTCTCCGAAGTTGGAGCAGATGTGAGTGTTTCAGGGTGTCTTTCTCTCCCCACTGCTTCCTTCTTGCCACCCATGACCTTACCGGAACATCTCCGAGAGGCCTAGCTTCCTGTTGCTGTTCATGTCGAACATCTGCAGCTGCCAGGACACAAGCAGCACCCAGTCACCCATCACCTCCTTCTCTCCCTCCCACCCACAGGGGGGTGCTGCGACCCTAGGGAGAGACTGGGGCTTTGCTTCTGCAGATGCAGGAGAGTCCCAAGATCCTTTCAATTCACTTGGGAAATAAAAATCAGAAAGAATTCTGAGCTGGGAAGAAGGACAACACCAAGAAAACCCATGGCTGGCAACAGAGTTCCCACAAGCAGGAGCTTGGACAGGTCTGATCGTTGTCTGTGGAGCAGCAGGGGGCATGGAAAATCCTCTCTGGAGAGCTATGGCTGGTCCATGCAGCAGCACCATGGAGCCTCCCTGCTATCAAAGGCACTCAAGGGGATGCAAGACATAACACTTGGGCCAAAGAGCATGGCATTGAGTGGGTATATCACATCCCCTACCACGCACCAGCCTCTGGGAAAACATAACGGTACAATGGGCTGTTAAAAACTACACTGAGAGCAATGGGTGGGGGAACTGTCCTCAGGTCACCATCGACTGGCCCTGACGTCCCTCCAATCATGACCCCAACAAAGAACGACAAAACAAGATGAGCTCAGCAGTGTCCAGAAAAGTTTGGTGTTGTCGTCAGCAGGCAAAAGTCCAACACTACACACCATCTCTCCTGCCCTGAAAGGCTGTTACAAGAGATGGAGCCTGAAATAATGGACTGGATGAATTCAGCAAACTTTATAGGAATGGACCATGGACTGAGAAATTATATCTGTGTGTGTGTGTGTGCGCGCACATGTGTGTATGAGGCAGA
Organism: Pezoporus flaviventris; assembly: GCF_033815535.1. Lineage (NCBI taxonomy): Eukaryota > Metazoa > Chordata > Aves > Psittaciformes > Psittacidae > Pezoporus > Pezoporus flaviventris. The sequence continues at coordinate 725,400 of NW_026892673.1, read as the reverse complement.
AAGTGATGGTATATTGAAAAATATGGGATCTGAGCATGATGGGAACAGTATGGAATAAGGGATGGATACTGTCCTGTTTCCAGCTGTAGCAGTCATTTTCCTCCTTCTTAGTAGCTGGTGCAGTGCTGTGTTTTTGACTTTCAGCCTGAGAACAACACTGATAACACTGGTGTGATTAGTTGTTGCTAAGTAATGTTTACTCCGATCAAGGACTTTTCAGTCTCATGCTCTGCCAGGGAGGAGGGGCACAGGAAGCTGGGAGGAAGCAGAGACAGGACACCTGACCCAAACTAGGGGTATTCCATACCACAGCACATCATGCCCAGTATAGAAACTGGGGGGAGTTATCTGGAAGGCCCAGATCGCTGCTTGGGTCTGGCTGGGTATCGGTTGGCGGGTGGTGACCAATTGTATTGTGCATCGGAGTGTCCTGGGTTCAGGAGTAACAGTCATTTTTCTCCTTCTTAGTAGCTGGTGCAGTGCTGTGTTTTTGACTTTCAGCCTGGGAACAGTGCTGATTGATAGCACTGATGCTTTTAGTTGTTGCTAAGTAATGTTTACTCTGACCAAGGACTTTCTGAGTCTCATGCTCTGCCAGGGAGGAGGGGAAGCCGGGAGGAAGCAGAGACAGGACCCCTGACCAAACTAACCAAAGAGGTATTCCATACCACAGCACGTCATGCCCAGGATGTAACTGAGAGTTACCCGGAACGGCTAGTGCACTGCAGGGTTGGACGAGGTTTTGGTCTGTGCTTGGTTGGGTGGGGTGATTTATCGGTCAGTGGGTGGTGAGGTGTTGTACTCTCTTCCTTTGTTATTTCCTTTATCATTATTATTATTGGTGGTAGCAGTAGCGGTTTTGTGTTATACCTTACTTACTGGATTGTTCTTATCTCAACCCGTGGGAGTTAAATTCTTTTGATTCTCCTCCCCATCCCTCCTGGAGTGGGGGGGAGGAAGGAGGGGAAATGAGCGAGTGGCTGCAAGGTTCTGAGTTACCGGCTGAGCTTAAACCATGATCGATACCCGGCCTGACCCAAGCAGTGACCTGGGCCTTCCAGGTAACTCCCTGGAATTTCTATACTGGGCATGATGTGCTGTGGTATGGAATACTTCTTTGGTGTCTTTGGGTCTGGTGTCCTGTCTCTGCTTCCTCCTGTCTTCCCCTCCTCCCTGGCAGAATATGAGACTGAGAAAGTCCTTGATAGGTGTGTGCATTACTCAGCAACAACTAAAAACATCGGTGCGTTATCAGCATTGTTTTCAGACTAAAGCCGAAAACACTGCACTGCACCAGCTACTAAGAAGGAGAAAATTAACTGTAACAGCTAAATCCAGGACAATATCCACACCTTATTCCATACCATTCATGTTATGCTCATATCCGGCATTTCTCAATATACCATCGCTTTCTGTCTCACACATATCAATTTTTAGTCCATGGATCAAACCCGATCATGCCCATTGACTTTATTCAGTTCCCTTATTATTATTATTATTATTGGTGGTAGCAGTAGTGGTTTTGTGTTATACCTTACTTACTGGACTGTTCTTATCTCAACCCGTGGGAGTTAAATTCTTTTGATTCTCCTCCCCATCCCTCCGGGAGTGAGGGGGAGGAAGGAGGGGAAATGAGCAAGTGGCTGCATGGTTCTGAGTTACCGGCTGGGCTTAAACCATGACAGTGACAAAAGGCTGGAGTTCACAGAGGGTTTGTGCTTTCCCCCACCTTGCCAGTGAGGTGTGTGACCAATTTCTGCAGGGCTTCAGCCCAGACTGCCGAGATGTGCATCACTTTCTTGTGGTTGGCTTTTTCTTGATTGTTTTAGCTCATCACCGCTCTGTTGGTGATGAGGGAGATCCCAAAAACTTGGAGGCCACAGTGCCTGGCTATAATTACTCCTGTAACAGTGCTCATGCTGACGGTAGGAGCAAAAAGACCAGGATGATTTTGGATTTCCACCAAACCAAGATCTCTCTCCAAGGCTGCACACCACAATCCTACCTACAGCAGATGCCCTTGTCTCATATTCCCCCAGTTCTCTATTTCTGAGCTATGTAACAGTTAAAGGCTATGATACTTTCAAGGCTGTAATAGCTGTGGCATTACAGTTACAACCCTGCTCAGCACTATAAACCTCCCAGATTTGATTCCTGTGTACTATGTCTCTCTCCCCAAGATGTGTCAGACTGCTTTCAGCCTTGCTAAGAGAAGCACTGATGTGCTGTGTCATTTGGCTCTTCTCTTCCTCAGCTAAAAAAAGGTATTGAAGAAAAAAAAACAAAAAAGCCTTTGTGGGAAGCTGAGCTCCTTTCCTCAATGAGCCTAAGTCTGCAGATACTAATGAGCAGGCTTCCATGAGCCAGGGATCAAGCTGGAGAAATCATATGGATATTCTGAGACCCCACTTGGAGCACTTCATTCAGCTCTGGGGCCCCCAACACAAGAGGAATGTGGAGCTGTTGCAGCGAGTCCAGAGGAGGCCACAGAGATGTTGTGAGAACTGGAGCAGCTCTGCTCTGGAGACAGGCTGAGAGAGCTGGGCTTGCTCAGCTGGGAGAAGAGAAGGCTCCAGGGACACCTTAGAGCAGCTTCCAGTGCCTAAAAGGGCTACATGAAAGCTGGAGAGGTACTTTTGACAAGGGCCTGTAGAGACAGGACAAAGGGGCTTTAAATTGCCAGAGGGGAGATTGAGATTAGATATTAGGGAGAAGCTCTTCCCTGTGAGGGTTGTGAGGCACTGGCACAGGGTGCCCAGAGAAGCTGCGGCTGCCCCCTCCCTGGTAGTGTTCAAGGCCAGGTTGGACAGGGCTTGGAGCAACCTGCTGAAGTGGAAGGCATCCCTGCCCATGGCAGGGGCTTGGAATTATATGAACTTTAAAATCCCTTCTAAACTGTGGCATCTGTAGTAAAAAAGGCTAAACACACACACACACACACACACACACACACACACCAAGCTTCCACAACTAGCCCCAGTTCCATCACAGTTCTGTGCCTGTTTATTCGCTACAGCAATGTAATAGCATACAGATACAGATCTGAGCTATAAAGCCAGAGACCAAGTCCATCACAGTGACTCTTTTCGGTCACTGTAAATTCCACTCTATAAACAATCACTCCCCAAGCAGATTCCCAGCCCGACCTTGCACCCATCCTCACAAACACTCCCTGGCTTGCTCGACTCAGGTGCACTATGAGCAAGTCTACTTTAATTATCCACAAAGCGGGAACGGGACAGCTTGCAGTTCCCACATCTCCCCATTTTTTGTTTTGCATGATCAAGGCAGCGAGCACTTTGGTTTCAGTTCTTCCCAAGTTCATAACAAGTCTCCAGATGACTTTTTTCCAGATGGAAAAGCAAAGGAAAGCGGTGATGTCCAGGCTCCAAAGACAATATCTCACCAATGCATTGGCCGGATGGAGGGAGTCTTGGGAACCTGGAGATAGATGCTGTTACTTCCAGAAACATAGTCCTTGGCTTTCCTTATCCCCTTCTCTGCTTGAGGAGTCTTAAGTCACACAAGAGCAGTTTCTTGACATTAGCATTTGAAGATGGAAGGTTCAAATGCAATAGTTACTTATTATATTATGATTACTTATAATAGCTACTTATGCTAACTTTTGCTTTTTTACTGTGAGGGCGATGAAACCTGCTTTCGGTGACTCTGCTTGAGCAGGGATTTGGACTAAATCATCCCTCGTGCCAACTGCAAGCTGCTTGTCCTGCCCTTCCCTCCTGGATGGCCCTCTTATAACGGAGGAGGCCATCCCTCACATCAAGGTCTGGCATGGCATGTGTCCCTGTAATGTGTAAATTCCTGTTTGTTAATCAAATCTTGCTTGCTTAGGAGTTACTTGCTTAGTTAGTTGCTTGCTTAATAGTTACTGGAAAATTACAGTGCTTTGACATGTTGCTTATAGACCGCAGGTATCTGTTAAAGTAAGCGATGTATGGGGAAGGCGATAAGGAGCCTTCCTCCCCACACCCACCGGGAGACAGAATGAGACACCTTATCTACAGATCACACAGACGCAGAGGACGGCAGGAGGTGACACGTATAAAACCAGTGACTTTGGGGAAGTGGGGTGCATGCTGTTTGCAGAGTGGAGACTCCCCGGCCGCCCAGCTCTGTTTTGCTTGCTGTCGCTTGCTCAATAAACCAATTTGATTCATTGGTCTGGCTCTCATCAATTTATTTGAGCCACATTTATAGCATCCCCACCGCTCAATGCCTGCTGGCTTGCAGCCAACAGCAGAGCTAAAGGTTCTTCTTGGTGGCAAACACAGAGGCCAACCCAGTTTTGCCCTTGACTATGGTAGGAGGCATTTGGCCAACCTCAGTCCTTGCACCTCATTGTCAATGCAGAGTTTCACCTGCCTCATCCAGTAACAAGTCGCTACCATGGCAAAGCACACACACGTTTACATTAGCAGTATCACTACTACAGCGTGTTGAAGATGCTGGTGGCAGTGGGAGACCAGCCAAAAAAAATTTCCCACCGGAGGGGTTCTCTCACCCTCTTAGTTCGTTCCATTACTTGATTATAACACTACCATCATGATGTACAGTTATTAGGATTTTTCTAGCTTCTGCCTTAGCATTTTCTAGCAGCTGCTGTAAATTTGCATGCTCTAACATCTCTTTTACAAGTGACAAATCCATACCGATAAGGGTTGGGGTTATACTACGATACAAGTTGTATTTTTGTATTAGCAACTGGCTAGTAAATGCAGGTGGTTTATACACAAAATCACGGACTCTAATAATAGCTACGTTGCAAGCACACATATTTGAGTCATTAAATACAGTCTGTTTATAGACTTTATTGATTTGCACATATTTGCAGGAGAATTAGCTGCAATGATTGCTAGGTAAGCCAGAAAAGTATTAATTGGAGAGGGGTCCATGCCTACAGTGCTCATCATAGCACTTGCAGTTTGATGTGGACTTTTCAGTTGCCCCCAAGTGATGCTTTGCGAATCATTCCTTTATCTCTTCCTCTGTATCATTCTGCTCAGGGTCTTCAAAGTCAGCTCCTGTATCTGAGGCACTGGGTTATTCAACTTGTCTGTCCAGCTCATAGTGTGGCTTGACAAACTTTGCAGGCAGCCACCATGGACCTGTAGGTAGGAGGACACAAGCATACCCCCTTCCCCAGGTTATCAGTTCCACAGGACCTCGCGATTTCTGCAGGCCTAAAGGAACACGATACCACACTTTAGCACGTTCAGAAGGTGGACTATCAGAGCCAAAATGTCGTTGTACTGCAGTGACAGGAGTATTCATGGAAGATTGAGTGCAAGTTAAAAAATTCAATGTATAGATGGCATTGTCTAATTGTTCTTGAGGGACCATATTCCCCCCCTTATTTTTTGTAACATGGATTTCAGATCAGAGTGACTTTTTCCACAATCCCCTGCCCTGTAGGGTAGTGGGGAATACCAGTGACATGTGTGAAACCCCATTGTTATAAAAATTGTGATAAAGCTAATGATGTACATGCAGGGCTGTTATCCGTTTTCAAATGGGAAGGAACCCCCTAAGGTAGCAAATGCATGTGTTAAATCATAGAATCGTAGAATAGTAGCGTTGGAAAGGACCTTAAGTTCAAGTTCCAATCCCCCTGCCAGGGGCACGGACACCTCACACTAAACCATGTCACCCAAGGCTCTGTCCAACCCGGCCTTGAACGCTGCCAGGGATGGAGCAGTCACAACTTCCCTGGGCAACCCATTCCAGTGCCTCACCACCCTCACAGTAAAGAACTTGCTTATATCTAACCTGAACTTCCCCTGTTTAAGTTTGAACCCATTACCCCTTGTCCTATCACTAACAGTCCCTAATGAAAAGTCCTTCCCCAGCATCCTTATAGGTCTCCTTCAGATACTGGAAGGCTGCTCTGAGGTCTCCACTCAGCCTTCTCTCCCAGGATATGGTTGGCTTTCTGGGTCTGTGAGCACACGATGCTGGCTCATGTACAGCTTCTCATCAACCAACACCCTCAATTCCTTCTCCGCAGGGCTGCTCTGAGTCACTTTTCCACCCAACCTGTAGCTGTGCCTGGGATTGCCCCGACCCATGGCAATGTGGCATCTGTAAAGAAAGAAGGTAAACACACACACACTATTCTTGCACAACTAGTTCTTTATTCACTACAGCATGGTAATATATAGCATACAGATATGGATCTGAGCTATGAAGCCAAACAGAAACCCCACCAATCACTGTGACTATTTTCAGTCACTATAAATTCCACTCTATGAACAATCACTCCCCAGGTGGTTTTCCAGCCTGACCTTGCACTCATGCACACAAACACTCCTTGGCTTGCTCAAGACCCAGGTGCACCATCAGCAATTTTTCTTTAATCATCCACACAGCAGGAACAGAAAGGCTTGCAGTTCACACATTTATCAGCTGGCGGGACCTGGGCTAAGGTTCTTGTTTCACTGTACATCAGGGTAATGACTTGTAATGCAATAGACTCATTGATCATGAAACTGGTTTGGCTTGAGTTCCCAGCATGGTCATCACCTCTATACTTTGGGAGGCATATAATGGAAATTTTTACCAGTTAAACATCTTTTTTTTTCCCCTGGGGGTGTCAACCTATGAAGCCCCACAGCCCCCTGCTCCCCACCAGGCTATTTACAGCACCATTTGAGAATTCTAAAGGTTTTGGATTGAATTTGAATACTCTTGAGACATGTCTGATGACTGTGCTGGGGATCAGCATGTTGGCACACATACAAAGTGTGTTTTACGACCCTGAGAATGCCCAATTTCATCTGATCTTGAAAGTTAAAGCAGGGTCGGGTTTGGGTCCAGTCTAGGGCTAAACAACGATGTAGGAGGACCACCAAGAGATTTTCCCCAAGCTAGATAGTCATGAGTGGCAGGGTGTGTGGGACAGCATGAGCAAGCACACGGTCTGGTGGCCTCCTCCAGTGCATTGGGACTTCACCCCTGAAAAAGTGGACAACCCAGAAAAAATAGTAGAACACATAAATGAGGTGTGCTGTCATTCTGGCAGTACCATAGAGGCACAACTTGATTGCAAGATGCTGGGCCTTGGCCTATGCCTACAGAGCCCTGGTCAACTCTATTATTAACAGAAGACACCCTACTGCCCTAGAGAGAAGATATAGGAGGTACACGGTATGGGGCACCATATGGCTTTTCCTGTGGGATCACATAGGAGACATGAGAAAGTGGGAAGGCAAACCTCCCTCAGTTCTGGAAAAAAGGGTGCATGAATTGGAGAACAATGGTCAAGGATGATCCTCCCAAGAAAGTTGCTGTTCCACTCTTCAGTGAGCAGGTTCCCAGATGGAGTGGAAGAGCTGATTTTACTCCAGCTCCTGTTCTAAGGCATACTAATCCCTTTCTACAAGACCTAAGTGAAGAATCTTATGATCACTATTAGAGGGGCCCTGCCTCCAGCCAGGTGGAGGAGAGGGACAACTGGGTTTCCTGGACTGTGAGGATCAGATGGCCTGGGTTCAACAGTAGCAGTCATATTTCTCCTTCGTGGTAGCTGGTGCAGTGCTGTGTTTTGACTTCCAGCCTGGGAACAGTGCTGGTGATAGAGATGTTTTCGGTTGTTGCTAAGTGATGTTTACCCTGACCAAGGACTTTGTGAGGCTCATGCTCTGCCAGGGCGGAGGGGAAGCCAGGAGGAAGCAGAGATGGGGAGCCTGACCCAGGCTAGCCAAAGAGGTATTCCATACCACAGCACGTCATGCCCGGAGGTGGGGGGGGGGGGGTGACTGGCAGTTACCCGGAAGGACAGGGGCTTCAGGGGCTTCTGGGTTGGACTTGGTTCTTGGCGAGTGGTATTGTATTCTCTTCCCTTGTTATTTACTCTTATCACTGTTGTCAGTGGTGGTAGCGGTGGTGATTTGTGTTGTACATTGGTTGCTGGACTGTTCTTGTCTCAACCCGTGGGAGTTGCACTCGTTCGATCCTCCTCCCCATCCCTCACGGGAGCGGGGAAGGGGAGAGCCCCGGGGGAGGGGGGGGGCTCAATTGCTCTCAGCCCGGCACCACTCACTGGGAGTGAGTGAACAAGCTGTCTGGCTAGGGTATAAACCATGACACACAGAACTATAAGGCTCTAGTAGATACAGTGTACCCTGATGCCATCAAGCTGTCAAGGGGTGGAGCCCATTTATATTTCTGGAGTGACAGGAGGATCCCAAGAGTTGACTGTACTGGAGGCTGAAATCAACCTGACTGGGAAGGAGTGGCAAAAGCACCCTATCCTGACTGGTCCAGAGGCTACATGCATCCATTATTCAGTCCATGATGCCAGGCTCTATATCCTGTAACAGTCTGTCAGGGCAGGAGAGAGGGTGTGTACTGTTGGACTGTTATACCTTACTTACTGGACTGTTCTTATCTCAGCCCGTGGGAGTTACATTCTTTCAGTTCTCCTCCCCATCCCTCTGGGAGCGGGGCGGTGGGGGAGGAAGGGGGGGAGTGAGAGAGCGACTACGTGGTTCTGAGTTACTGACTGGACTTAAACCAGTCAACACAGAGGTTCGAGGAGTTACTTCCTCCTCCTCCTCTGGTTCCTGTGCGAATTCCTGTCATTCAGATGTTGTCCCCTCTAGTTTGTGCATTTGGTCTTCATCGTCCTTCCATGCACGAGTTGTTTTTCATGCCTCTTGTTTGCTTTTCCTCTTGTTTGTAGAGGCAGCTGCTACTGGCATGGATTGGTCCTTTGGTTCAGCTGCAGTGCCTGCTACTGGGGTTGGAGTAGCTTCTGTGTCTGTTACTGTAGTTAGAGTGGTTGCAATGTCTGTCATTGGAGTTGGAGTGGCTGCAGTGTCTTTCACTGGAGTTGGAGTGGCTGCAGTGTCTTTCACTGGAGTTGGAGTGGCTGCAGTGTCTGGTGCCAGGGTTTGAGAAGGTGCTGTGGTTGTCACTGGAGTTGGGGTAGCTGCTGTGCTTGGAGTTGGAGTAGCTGTATTGCCTGTTGCTGTCGGGGTTTGAGTAGCTGCGGCGTCTGTAAAGAAAGAGGCTAAATGCACACACGCTGCTTTCACAACTAGCTCCAGTCCAGTTCTTGTTCAGTTCTGTTCTCTTTATTTGCTACAGCATGGTAATAAAGACTATACAGATATGGGTCTGAGTTATGAAGCCAAACAGAAACCACATCCATCACAGTGACTGTCTTCAGTCACTATAAATTCCACTCTATAAACAATCACTCTCCAGGCAGTTTTCCAGCCTGACCTTGCACCCATGCAAACACTCCCTGGCTTGCTCACGACCCAGGTGCACTATCAGCAATTATTCTTCTTTAATCATCCACATAGCGGGAACAGGATGGCTTGCAGTTCCCACACATAGTTGCTGTGCTTGTTGCTGGAGTTGAGGGAGCTGCTATGCTTGGGGTTTGAGTAGCTGCAGTGTCTGTTGCTTTGCCATCAGATCCAGAGACATCTTTTTCCTGCTCCTTACAGAACAAGGCTCTGTAGGTGTAGGCCAAGCCCGAGCACACTGTGGTAAGTTGTCCCTCTCTGGTATTGCCAGGGTGACAGCATATCTCATCTAAGTGTTCTGCTAATTTTTCTTGATTCCACATTTGTTCAGAAGTGAAATTCCAAAGCACTGGAGGGTCCCACTGGCTTAAATGCTTGCCCATATGATCCCCCACACCCTGCTACTCTGACTGTCCAGCCTCAGGGAAGATCTCTTGGTGGTATTCTTAAATAGCCGTTTAACCTTAGACAAGACCCCAGCCGTATCCTTCTTAGCTTCTAGATCAGACAGGATCGGGCGTTCTCAGGATGGTCACGCCATAGGCAAAACACATGCAGCGTATGCAGCAGCATGCTGGTTCCCAGCAAAAGGAGCAGACTGCTTGCAAAGTCATTGAAAGGATATTCAAGATCTTTAACATTCCCAGAATCTACTACTACTGTAAATAGCCTGGTGGGGGAGCGGAGGGTGTGAGGGAATGTCTCTTCCATAGGTTGACCCCTTGAGGGAAGGGAAAAAAAAAGATGTGTAATTGTTAACAATTCCCATTACACGCCTCCCAAGTGTAGAGGTGATGGCCATGCTGAGAACGTATAACAGATCAGTTTCATAATCAATGAGTCTACTGTATTACAAGTCATTACCATAAAACACAGTGAAACAAGAACCTTAGCCCAGGCACCAAAGCTGATAAACACTAAACCAGCAAATACCGGCTGCAAGTAAGGTACGACGTGCTGAAACTCTGAGACCAAGCACAACAACTCTGAGAGCCAATAAATCAGCATTGTGATGAGTGACTATTAATCCAAAACTATGAATGCTTATCACAAATATGATTAGATACACTCTGGTGAGATCTGTCCTTATCTCAGACTTTCAAGCCCCATGTTGGTCACCACAAAGGACTGCCATGGTTTAAGCCCAGGCAGTAACTCAGCACCACACACCCACTCGCTCACTCCCCCCCCCCCCCCCCCCCCCGAGGGATGGGGAGGAGAATCGAAAGAATGTAACTCCCATGGGTTGAGATAAGAACAGTACAGTAACTAAGGTACAATAAAAAAAAGCAGTTGAAAACGCAGCACTGCACCAGCTACTAACAAGAAAAATAACTGATATGGCTGAACCCAGGACAGCAGGAAGATAGTTTGTTAACGCAAGCTCTGGATAATTACTGGAAGTGACATTTGCTAAGTAAACCCAGCTGTATAAATAAGAAGCTGTTTCATGACATTTGTATCTGTCAGCTTGTGGCAGTGAGGAAAGCAACAGAGCAGCTGGAGCTGTGATTTCAGCACCCTCCAGAACAGGAGCCTGTCTGCTGGAGGACCACAGGCCTCACACCTCTTCCTCTTCAATGGGGAAACCCACAGTGTTCCCTGAATGGGAATCTGGCAGCCATCTCCCACTCCTGAAGAACACCTTAAGCAGCACCATGCAGAGAAGAAAGGAAGGACAAAGAAACCTGAACTAAGCAGCCCGTTCTAGCACAGCAAAGCAATCACCTCTTTAAGGGCAAGGATGGGATAAGCTCAGGGGCATCAGTGATCACTGCTCTCAGAAGAAGGCTTGACAGCACATCTGTAGGACAGGACAAACATCAGGTTTGTTGAGCAGAGTGCTCAGATCCCATTGCCAGGAGGGTGCTTACCCTGCCCACCACAGCAAACCCCATGCAACACCACCCAGATGCACCAGCCTGAGAGCCCCAAGGTAACAAGTGCCATGCAGGGGCAGCAGCACAAGCTGGCCAGGGCTGGTCCTTCCACAGACCACATATCAGCATGTCTCAGCCCCCCAGCTCTGGCAGCCTGTGGGGAGAGGGAGGTGACCCAGGCTCAGGGAGCACATTCCCAACTCAGCTCCTGCCGTGTGCAGCCACATAAGAAAGACTCAGCTTGGAGGTAAATGGTCTACAGGGGCCTGGTGCTCATTCACTAAAGCTGTTCTGCTGTGTAGCTCTCTGGCCTTTACAGACACCTCCCAGCAGAGCAAATGCTGGCAAACCCATGTCAGGAAAGCTTATCCCTTCACTGCTTTGACTGTTCTGGGATCAGGAATCCAGAGCCAGGCATCCCAGACCCTGGCCTTGGACAGGAGACCACTTGGAAACCACAGGGACAGGAGCACATGCCAGCACTGCCCTGCTGAGCACTCCAGAACTACATGAGATCCGAGTGGGTTGGAAGGGTATTTGTGCCTTCACTGTGGGAACAGGAGCAGGAGGAAGGAGCTGTACCTGAGATGCTGCAGTAGACTTTCTCTTGATAGACTCTGGCTTCTTTGGGCTTAAAGATCACATGGATTTCAAGTGAAGAATATGGCCAAATATCTCCCTCCTGAAACAGAAGGAGACAGCAAACCATTTATCTTCAAACATCACATTCTTGTTTCTACCACAGCCCTGTAAGCCTTTATTTAGAGCATCAACAAAGAGCAAGGAGCAAGCAACACTTATCAACAAAATTCATAAGGGAGCTTGGAAGCAGCTGTAGAAACACCTTTCAAAGTCCCTCACCTTTACTGGCACCTGGTAGGGGCATTTTGTTAAGATCAGAAGACATTTAGCAAATCAAATGGATTTTTCCATTCTTAGTTATGAAGGTGCTGCCTCTTGTACACTTCACCTTTACATGCAAGTAAGTATTTAGTGTCCTGCAGTGGGCTGGGGTGCTCAGCACCTTGCAGAACAAGCCCTGCTGCCTGGGGACTGATAAAAAACGGACTCTTTCCACTGATGGCTGCTTCTGCACCATACCACAAGCAGTCAGGCAGCATGCAGGCTCTTCCAGCTGATGGTGGAACCGAGGAAGGAGTGAAGAGCTGGATGCATTCTGTTTCTCTCTGCAAGGTACACACATTCCTGTTTACCTTAATACAGGCTCAAAAAAGAAGAGATGGGATTTGCTCCACACCCTTCCCACAAGCAAGCTTTTTTCCTTGTCATGCTCTTGCTCAGGGATTTGGCCTGTAGTATGTGGAATAAATAAGAGGAATTTGAGATGTGTACACATCTATGGGGATATGACATTGTTGGAATCACAGAAACATGGTGGGATGCCTCCTATGGCTGGAGTGTTGAAATGGAAGGTTATAGGCTCTTTAGGAAAAACAGGCCAGGCAGGTAGGGGGTGTAGCTATTTACATCAGTGATAGGCAGGAGAGTATGGACCCCTGTCTGGGGACAGGTGATCCATCAACAGAGAGTTTGTGGGTGAGGGTCAAAGGGAGAAGTGCAATAGAGGACATTACTGTGGGGATATGATATAGGCTGCCCAATCAGGAGGACTCTGTGAATGAAGCTCTCTATAGATAGACAGAAGCAGCCACATGCTCCTGTTGGGAGGGACAGTATGTCCCAGCACATGCAATTCAGGAGGTTCCTCGACTGTGTGGAATGTGGAAGACAACTTCCTCTTGCAAGTGGTAGAGGAGCAGACAAAGAGAGGTGCCATGATTGACCTGGTGCTCGCCAACAGGGAGGGGCTGGTTGGAAATGTGATTTAGTCAGGAAAGCTAAGTCCCAGTTAGAATTAAACTTGGCTAGGGATGTGAAAGATAACAGGAAGGGCTTTTATAGGTATGTAGCAAACATAATATAGAGTGGGGACAATGTGCGCCCTCTCCAGAAGCTATCAGGAGAACTGGCTACCCTGGATTTGGAGAAGGCTGAGGCTCTTACTGATTTCTTTGACTCAGTCTTCACTGACAAAGGCTCTGACCACACCACCCAAGTCTCGGAAGGTAGATGCAGGGACTGTGAGAATGAAGACCTTAGTCCCACTGTAGGAGAGGATCATGTTCGAGACCATCTTAAGAACCTGAATGTGCACAAGTCCATGGGACCTGTTGAAATCCATCTGCAGGTCCTGAAGGAGCTGGCGAATGAAGTTGCTAAGCCACTGGCCATCATATTTGAAAAATCGTGACAGTCAGGTGAAGTTCCTGATGACTGGAAAAAGGGAAATATAAGCCCCATTTTCAAGAAGCGGGAAAATGGATGACCCAGGGAACTGCAGACCAGTCAGTCTCACCTCTGTGCCTGGCAAAATCTTGGAGCAGGTTCCCCTGGAAGGCATGCTAAGGCACATGAAAAACAACAAGGTGCTTGGTGACAGCCAGCATGGCTTCACTAAGGGGAAATCCTGCCTGACCAATTTGGTGGCCTTCTATGATGGGGCTAAGGAACTGATGGACAGGGGTAGAGCAGTTGATGTCATCTACCTGGACTTGTGCAAAGCATTCGACACTGTCTCACATGACATCCTTGTCTGTAAATTGGAGAGACATCAATTAGATAGGTGGACCACTCGGTGGATAAAGAATTGGCTGGATGGCCACACACAGAGTTGTGGTCAATGTCTCAATGTCCAGTTGGAGACCAGTAATGAGTGGTGTCCCTCAGGGATCAGTGTTGGGACCGGTCTTGTTTAACATCTTTGTCGGTGACATGGACAGTGGGATTGAGTGCACCCTCAGCAAGTTTGCTGATGACACCAAGCTGTGTGGTTCGGTTGATATGCTGGAGAGAAGGAATGCCATCCAGAGGGACTATGACATGCTTGTGCGGTGGGCTGATGAAGTTTAACCAAGCCAAGAGCAAGGTCCTACACCTGGGTAGGGGAAATCATGTCATGGTTTAAAACCTAGCCAGACAGCTTGTTCACTCACTCCCAGTGAGTGGTGCCCGGCTGGAAGCAATCAAGGCCTCCCCCCCCTCCAGGGGCTCTCGCCTTTCCCACTCCCAGAGGGATGGGGAGGAGAATCAAAAGAGTGCAACTCCCATGGGTTGAGACAAGAACAGTCCAGCAACCAATGTACAACACAAATCACCACCGCTACCAACAACAACAATGATAAGAGAAAATAACAAGGGAAGAGAATACAATACTCCCCGCTGAAAAACGAGTCAAACCCAGAAGACCCATGTCCTTCCAGGTAACTCGCAGTTACCCCACTGGGCATGACGTGCTGTGGTATGGAATACCTCTTTGGCTAGCTTGGGTCAGGTGTCCTGTCTCTGCTTCCTCCCGGCTTCCCCTCCTCCCTGGCAGAGCATGAGCCTCACAAAGTCCTTGGTCAGGGTAAACATTACTTAGCAACAGCTGAAAACATGGGTATTATCAGCACTGTTCCAGGCTGAAAGTCAAAACACAGCGCTGCACCAGCTACCAAGAAGGAAAAAATTCACTGCTACTGCTAAACCCAGGACAAATCACCAGGCACAGCTACAGATTGGGCAGAGAAGAGATTCAGAGCAGCCCTGTGGTGAAGGACTTGGGGGTGTTGCTTGATGAGAAAATGTATGCTCCATTCCTGGCAGTGTTCAAGGCAAGATTGGCTGAAGTCTTGGATGACATAGCTTAGTGAAAGGTGTCTCTGACCGTGGCAGGAGGGTTGGAACTGAATGATCTTAAGGTCCTTTCTCACTTTCTGACAGTTTATGATTTGGTGGGGTCTCTTCAGCACACATCACCTCCTCCTCTGATGACATTCCAAAATCTTTGCCCTCTGGCCAGTCCATGATGACTTCTAGGATTCCTGGATGACTGGGATTTCCTATTAGAGCTAGTTGTGTAATTAGTGCAGCCCACTTGCTCCATGGAGCATTGGTTGCATGATGTGTAAAGGAGACCCTGCCTTTGAACATCCCAGCACGGGCAACAGCAGTGTCAGGAGGAGCTGTGTTTCAGTGCCATTCACTTCTGAGGCAGCTCAAACCCCTTCATAGGCTGCCAGTATCTCTTTTTCAAGAGGGGTATAGCTGGCCTCGGATCCTCTGTAACCCTGACTCCGAAAGCTGAGGGGTCGACCTCGAGTCTCCCCTGGAGTTTTCTGCCAGAGGCTCCAGGAAAGACCATTCTACCTAGCTGCTGTGTAGAGCACATTTTTTACATCTGGCCCTGTCCAGACTGGTACAAGGGCTACTGCATGAACTGTCTCTTTTTTAAGTTGTTCAAAGGGTTGTTGTTGCTCAGGGCCCCATTTAAAATCATTCTTCTTCCGAGTCTGATTCGGAGAAAACTCCAGGAACAAACTTGCCAACAAAGTTTTCAAGCTGACAAGCAGGTATTCTTTATTGCGGCGCCAGGAGACACGGGGGATAGCTCCTGCTAAGGTGTGTCTCAAAAGCCATCCTTTTATAGCCGCTGGGCATACATACATATTCATGAGGCTACATATGGATTACATCATTTTCCAGAAAGTTCCCCGCGTGCGTACAGAACTGTGGTGGTGGTCTCTGAGGGTCATTTACTTCTTCCAACAATCTTCATCACTTCTGGCAGCCTTTGGAACATGCTCAGTAGATGCTCATACCAGTTTTATTGGTTCATTAGCACCAGAGACATAATAATCCTCCTACTTATCAGTTAGTTTAACTGTAGCCTATCCTGGACACCTGCAGTTCCCAGATACTCCTTATCCCTCTGTCCTGTTCTTCTAGACTGGTTTTCTTAAACTATGTCACAACTATAACGATTTATCTTGTACAAGATTTCTCAGTATGTTCTCTAGCGGTACTCCGTTTATATTTTTCTCTATGTATCATGCACTTCAGTAATTTTCCATTGCTACTGTTACAAAGCCATCAAACTTAACATTACTTAAATCTAATTCTAAAGGTTTCTATATTCCATTTTGTGCCCCCTTGTCTCAAATTTCCCCCTTTTTTCTGTCCTTTTGCAAATTCTTTTGCAACATTTTGTATATTACCATTACCATCAAAATTCTTTTTGAAATAATTTCCCATTTCTACTTGGTGCTTAATTTCATTCCTTTTCCAAACACAGACCGTTTACACCAGAGGGAACATTGTATCATACCACAAGTAATCAATATTAAGATAATCAACATCAATATTCCTGCAACCAGTTGCCTCAACCTGGAGAGATTGGGTAACCATGAAGTTAACTTTTTCCATATTTCTTCAAAACCCCAGGAGGTGTCATCCATGGCCATTTCATGAAATATCTTAGTTTGTTTCCAAATTTCCTCCAGAGCTGTTTTGATTCTGCCACTTTGGTCTATATAGGAACAACAGGTTTCACTGATTATGGAACAAACCCCTCCTTGTGATGCCAATAACATGTCTAGACCCATTTGGTTTTGTAATACCACTTTAGGCAGGCTGGTTAAAATTGGGATTACAGCACCTAAGGTGCATTCCCCCTTCCAGTTGAGGGGTAGAGTCTTATAAGCGTTTTCTCCACATAACCAATACCATCCTTTCCCTTTAGGAATGGGCCATCACTGAACTATGATACCATCTCTATTAATAGCATGATTGAAATTTGAATGGTGATCTACATCTGTGGCATTTAAGCAAGATTTCCTACCCTGGTTCCTGGTGTAATACACCTTTGTGCACAGGTGTAATACACCTTTGTGCACAGGTGCAATATTTATTACCTGGACTAGGATTAACTATTCCAAATTTTAACCTTTCCTTCAAATACAGATTGCTAGTGTTCACCCACAAATTTGTCCATGACACAGTGTTAGGAATTGGAACTCCAATTAATGGGAGATCCAGGCTTTCTCCTGATTTAGGCAACTGTGCACACACCCAACAGTCACCACAATTAAAAACATTAGTAACATTCTGCACTAATTTCAGGTATAAATTCTGGTCCCAAGCTTGTTATCATATGAGTCCAAATTATGACCAACACAATTTCATACGTGAGGGTCCTGAAGGTTCAATCCGCTATGTCTTCTCTGGCTCTGGCGCTTTCTTAATTCTTGAATAATGTATCCAAGCAGGTTGTTCCTTTATCTTCACTGCTGTAAAGGTGGTCAGTAATATCTGGTATCCTGTAGAGGATCTCCTGAAGAATTCTTAACATAAACCCAGTCTCCAGATCTGAAAGGGTAAATCTGATAATTCAAACCTCTTGCTCTTGTCCCTACTATTCTCTAATTTATCTCCTCCAGTTGTTTTCCCAGATTGATCAGAAACTGTCGGAGACAGCCTTCTCCCACTTCCTGAAGACTTTCTCCTTTAAACTGGGACTGATATGGTCTTCCATACAAAATCTCAAATGGACTGACCTCTTCTTTCAACCGAGGTTTAGTTTGAATTCTTAATAGAGACAGTGGTTATGCCTGGTACCAATATAAATTTGTTTCCTGACATATTTTACTAATCTGTTATTTAATCAGATGGTTCATCTTTTCTACTTGCCCACTGGCCTGAGGCCTGTATGGAACATGTAGTTGCCAATCAATTTCTAATTTTTTGCTAATTTCTTGTAACAATTTTGCACTAAAGTGTGAACCCCGGTCAGAAGAAATTGCCGCTGGTACTCCAAAACAAGGTATTATTTCATTTAATAATGTTTTAATCACCTGCCTTGCATTATTTATCCTACAAGGGAATGCTTCTGGCCAGCCTGAAAAAGTATCCGTTAACACCAACAAATATCGATAACCTCCTTTTCTTGGTAATTCAGAAAAATCTGTTTGCCACTGCTGTCCCGGATAACTTCCTCTCCCAATTGTCCCAATTCGATTTCTATTTTCAGTTTTAGGTTTATTCTTAAGACATAACTGACATTGTTTTGTCACTAATTGAACTGTGGTGTATAGATTCCTTCCTCAATTTGTTTGTCTAAATATTTATACAAAGAGATCTACCCCAATGAGTTTTATTATGTTCCTCCTGAACTAACTTCCAGAGCTGGTTATAGGGGATTACAATTCGTCCATCAGGTATTTGTGCCCAACCCTCTTTATTTTCCTGTCCCTTTAGATCCTCAATCAATTTTCTATCCTCTTTTGAATACCTAGGTTTAGATTTTTCAATTGTTAGTTTGCCATCAGGGATTAAGGACATGATTTGAGACTGTTCAGCTGCTGGTTTGGCTTCAAAATCAGCCAATTTCCAATTTCCTGATCAAAGTCACCTTGTTGATATCCTTTACAGTACATAATAGCTACTTCTTCAGGTAACTGAACAGCTTCCAGTAATCGTAGAATTTCTATAGCATGTTTAATCTGTTTCCCTTGTGTGTTCAAAAGTCCTCATTCTTTCCAGATAGCACCATGTGCATGTACCACACCAAATGCATATTTAGAATCAGTCCAAATATTTATCCTTTTATCTTTAGCCAATTCCAGGGCTCTCGTTAATGCCATTATTTCTGCCTTCTGGGCAGAGGGGTTCGCAGGTAAAGGGTTAGCTTCTGTTACCTGTGAAGTGATGGTAATGGTATATCCTGCCTTTCGTTTACCATTTTTCATGAAGCTACTACCATCAGTAAACCAAGAATCAGCATCTTCCAGAGGTTTTTCTTTCAAGTCTGGTCAGCTCAAATATACAGTCTCTATGGTGGTCAAGCAGTCATGTGTTAGTGGTTCTGTCGATTGTTCCTGCAAAGAGGATGCTGGATTCACAACGTTAATGACCACAATTTCTATATCATCCTGTTCTACAATGGTGGCCTGGTATTTTGAAAAACATGAAGGAGATAACCAGTGAGCTCCTTTCTGTTCCAGGACTGCTGATACCACATGGGACACTAGCACAGTAATCTTTTGTCCCAAGGTGAATTTGTGAGCTTCTTCAATATTCATGACAAATGCTGCCACAGCCGTTAGGCATCCGGGCCATCCTTGCTCATTTCATCCAGCTGCTTTGAAAAATACACCACTGCCCTTCTGTATGGTGCTTGTTTCTGAGCAAGGACCCCCAAAGCTATTCCCTGTTTTTCATAAGAATATAGCCAAAACGGTTTAGTCACATCCAGAAGTCCCAGAGCTGGAGCTCTCATTAACTCTAAATTTCTAAAAGCCTCCTCTGCTTTATCAGTCCAGTCCAAAGAGGGAGGGTTTTCCTTCAACAGTTCATATAGTGGTCTTACCAGAACACCATAATCATGGATCCAAAGTCTGCACCATCCAGTCATTCCCAGGAATGTCTGGAGCTCCTTGACGATCGATGGTCATGGAGTCTGGCAAATGGCTTCTTTTCTGGCAGTTCCAAGTTCTCTCTGTCCTCCTGTTATTTCATATCCTAGGTAGGAAACTTGGGTTTGGATTAGTTGGGCCTTTTCTCTGGATACCCGATAACCATTCAGTCCCAGAAAATTCAATAATCCCACCATCCACTAGACACGTTCTTCCTCTGTTTCTGTAGCATTTAACAGGTCATCCACATATTGTAACAGAGTCCCCATCTGAGCAGGTGGCTTTCATGATTGCAGTTCTAATGCTAACTGATTTCCAAAAATCGCTGGACTGTTTTTAAACCCCTGTGGTAATACTGTCGAAGTTAATTGAGTTTTTCGTCCTGTGTCAGGATTTTCCCATTTGAAAGAAAATAATTTTGGCTTTCTTTGGCCAATGGTAAGCAAAGGAAAGTGTCCATTAAATCCAGGATGGCAAACCGTTTCTGATTATTCAATTTAGTCAATAAATCATACGAATTAACTACTACTGGACACATATCCTCTGCAATTTTGTTGATTACCTTGATATCATGAACCAATCTGCAACTTTTCCCATCATATTTCTTTACTGTCCAGATACGAGTATTATATTCCAATTCACATTCAATTAATAATCTATATTTTAAAATTTATCAATGATTTTTTTGTTTCCCTTTGACCTTCTGATTTTAAGGGATACTGTTTTATTATAATTGGGCAGGCCCCCCTTTTTATTTCCACTTTAACAGGCAAATTATTTTTTGCCTTACCTGGAACTATAGATGCCCATACTCCCATGTTTACCTGATTAAGGATTTCTTCTATTTCAGGGAGGTCCTCCATTTTGCTTTTCTGTTGAATTAAAGATAAACTCAAAACTGCAATTAATTGACTGTTTTTAACTCTAAATTCCATTTTGCCATCTTTAAATGTTGTTTCTCGCCCTAATATAGATTTTAGAGAATTTGGCATGCATAAAAATTTATGCATTCCTATTTGTTTTCCCAATTTGTACTTTAAGGGTTTCAGACAGAATGCAGAATGCCTTTTTTTGTTTGTTTGCTTGTTTGTTTTCTGCTTTTTCTTAGTGGCCAGTAGCTCCCACATCTGTAACGAATTCTTTTCTCTCTGATTTAACACCAAATAAGTTGCTCCTGTATCCACTAAAATTCCTAAAATTCCACTTTATTTCCTCTAGTCCCTAGTTTTAATTTAACCAGTGGATCTGCTAGGGTAGATTCCCCAGGTCCCTGTCAGTCGAGTTCCAATTCAGTCACCGGAGGTACCCCATGGCACTGCCCCCCGCCAGGGCAGTCTCACTTCCAACGTCCATCTCCCCATAGCACGCACACCGATCCGTTTCCACAGAAGAGCCCACTTCCCCACCTCCGCCCGCAGTTCCTCCTCCACGCTCAAACACAGGATCTGCGCGAGCTCCCCTCCTTTCCCCCTTGGTTTTCCTTTTTTTTTTTTTCTCATAGCTGCTCACCCTGCTCTGCAGGGCCTGCAGATGCCTGCCTCTGCAACAGCACTTCTGGTTTAATCCCTTCTTAACTCTGAATGTGAATGTGCTGCTTGTTGCCCGTGAGAGCAATCTCTTCCTCCTTACCAATATCAGATAGGACAGATGCAGAGGGTGATCCCCTCGGCGGTACCTGTGATACATGATTTTCCAACCTATCTTCCTGATTACTGTTTTTTAACTTTAAACATCTTTCCCCAGTATCACAGGCTGAACATCTCCAGCTTAACTTTCAGTTTTTCCCTGTCCTTTTCCAAAGACAAAATTAAGGAATCTGGCAGAGCTATATTAATTTTGCATTCAGTCTGTCACTCCGCGTGATTTCTTAAAGTGAAAAACATATCTGCATACATTACTTCATCCCACTTTCCTTGCCACCTCAAAACAAGATTAATTGTAACAATATATTATAGTTCAGAGTTCCATTTTTAGGCCATTTTTCCTGATCTTACAAAGTATACAAAGGCCACTATCGGTTACAATATTTTACCAATGTTTTCTTATTTACCGAGCCCCCAGGAGACCCTCCAAGTTCTTTCCAGTGTGCCAAAACGCACCCAAAGGACTCTTTTTCAAGATCTATCCACTCTGCTGATTTTCCATTATCAATCTCACATTCACACACACATACACAAATGGGATCCCACAGACACACTCCACACAGTCACAACACTTGAGACAGAGACAGAGACTAAAATTCAACCAAACAAACAACAGTTAACAACACAGTTATAACATCCTGTCACCAGTACCAAAATCACAAGACCAAAATCATTACTGTAAAAAGCCACAAAATAAGACGAATACCGGTAGAATCAAAAGCAATGCATCCTAACCCCTACGGCTCAGACCATATTGCAACATTAATAGGGGGGTTTCCTTGAACCCTTTATAGTTGACCAGCCTGTCAGTGTCCCAAGAAGGATGAGCCCCTTGTGCCTGACCAGCCTGTCTGCATCCCACTGTGGGACGTACTGGACAGCCCACTGTATCGGAGGGTGATTCGACTAACCTATTCAGGGACCCACGCTGACAGCATCACTGAATCAAATCCCTTATGGGCTGTTGATAGCACACTGGACCCAAAACCATTTCCACAAGACACCCCCTGCGTCTTGTAGGACCCAAACCACAAGATGCCCCCTGCTTCTTGTGGCTGTATACCGGTAAAATCCTAAACCTTTTCTACAAGACGCCCACTGCATCTTGCAGGACCCAAACCACAAGATGCCCCCTGGTTCTTGTGGGTGTAAACCAAAAGGATGCTAGCAGCCGGGTATAAGCCTTTACCCACGAGATTTCCTATCTTGATTTACGGAAGGCTTCCAAACCTTGTGTACGCTTACCAAACAAACCCAATTACCAATTTAGTCTTTATGCAACATGCCCCCTGCATCTTAAAGACTAAATAAAAGAAAAGAATACCTTTTATGAGATGGTCCTTGTCTGCTCCCACAGTGGTCCGAATGAGTCAAGGGGTCCCTCCGGGAAAAACATCCGAGGGCCCTAGGGAGCCCTGTCCTCAGCGAGTCCTGCAGCAGTGCAGAGAGGGTCCCATCTGGGGTGCCAAATTGATTCAGAGAAAATTCCTGGAACAAACTCGCCAGAAGAGTTTCAAGTCGACAAGTAGGTATTCTTTATTGTGGTGCCGGGAGACACGGGGGATATCTCCTCCTAACATGTGTCCCTGAATTGCTATACAGGTCACCCTTATATGGTCACTGGGCATATTACATCATTTTCCAAAAAGTTTCTGGAATGCATACAAAAATGTGGTGGTCTTTAAGGGTCCTTTACTTTTCCCAACAAGCTTAATTAACATTAAAGACATAGCAATCATCCTGTCCTTTTACCTTTTAGTTTATCTGTGCCCACCCTGGACATCTGCTAGTCCCAGATACTCCCCATCCCCAGGTCCTGTCCTTCTATTCTGCTTTACTCACACCTTTTGTACTGAGGTCCTGAGGGTCTGAAACTATGTCAACTACCTTCAAGCATCACATATATTTTCCATTACAAAGCCATCAAACTTAACATTACTTAGAACTGATTACATTTTGTAATTTTGTGCCTCCTTGTCTCAGAGGCTACGTATGGATTATGATGCAGAGGGTTGACCAATGTACAGGGGGGTTGTATAAATGGGTTGTACGGGGGGGGGGGGGGGGGCGTATACAAGGGGGTTAGAGGAATTTGCTTGCTTAAACAAAAGTATTGTCTGTTGTAAATGCCTACTAAGCAGAACAAAGACACCTGGTTCTATTGATAAGGAAAAGCAGACACCTGATTCTATTGATAAGCAGCTATTGATAAGGAAAAGCAGATGCCTGAATCTACTGATAAGGGGGAGAAGCAGATGGTTTATGGCTGGGATACGGACCAAACCCTAAGGCCATACGTGAAGACTAATAGGTGAAAAGTTCAAGAAGAGGAAGACTCATTTACTTCATCTTGAAGACCCCTACCCACAGGAGAAAGACTCATTTACTTCATCTTGAGACCCCTGCCCATGACCAGAGGGGGCACTGCGCAGGTGCAGAGGACCTTCTGGCTCATTATAATACGAAGCGGGGATAGGACATGAATAGGTATAGGCGCGTCGTGCAACCTTATGAATATATATAACTTTAGAGAATAAATGTAAAGGGAAACAACACTGAGGCACGCATGACTTTGAGGAACTATCCCCCGTGTCTCCTGACGCCGCAATAAAGAATACCTGCTTGTCGACTTGAAACTGTTGGCGAGTTTGTTCCTGGAGTTTTCTTCGAATCAATATGAAGTGTTGGGCCATCTCACTGACATCTGATAGTTGAAGTTTAATGAAAAAATAACAGGAAGGTCTAATACTGGGTCTAATACTGGGCCCCTATTAATTACCTCATCTGTGGTGGAGCTTTTGCAACAGATTGCAGGATGTCAGTACCAAAGTGATTCAGTGCAGAGGGACTTGAATAGAAAGGTGACAGGTAAGTCTTCCTGGCTGGCAAGACTTGATTTAGAAAGCCCTGGAAATTCTGGTTCTCCTTTCCTGGCTTCCTTGAGATTCTGTTTATATGGTAACTGTAGCTAAGCAGGCAATTTCTAGGAGAGTAACGTCATCTTGCTGCTTAAGCCTGAACAGGGCGAGATGATTTAACTGAACAAAAATGTTCAGTAGCATCCTGAGCCTCACTTTCCAGAGATCTCCTGTCTTACTCTTCCAGCCAAGTGCAATAGAAAGGCAAATTAACCAATTACTCCAGAGAGATGGTGTGGGAACTGCAAGCTGTCCTGTTCCTGCTGTGTGGATAATTAAAGAAGAAGAATTGCTGATATTGATGCAGAGAGTTGACCGTTGTACAGGGGGGTTGTACAAGGGGGTTAGAGGAATTTGGTTGCTTAAACAAAAGTATTGTCTGTTGTAAATGCCTGCTAAGCAGAACAAAGTCACCTGGTCCTATTGATAAGGAAAAGCAGACACTTGGTCCTATTGATAAGCAGCTATTGATAAGGAAAAGCAGACACCTGAATCTACTGATAAGGGGGAGAAGCAGATGGTTTATGGCTGGGATACCGACCAAACTCTAAGGCCATATGTGAAGACTGAAAGGTGAAAAGTGCAAGAGGAAGACTCATTTACTTCATCTTGAAGACCCCTACCCACAGGAGGAAGACTCAGTTATTTCATCTTGAGACCCCTGCCTATGACCAGAGGGGGCACTGCGCAGGTGCAGAGGACCTTCTGGCTCATTATAATACGAAGCGGGGATAGGACACGAATATGT
Source organism: Pezoporus flaviventris (assembly GCF_033815535.1). Taxonomy (NCBI): domain Eukaryota; kingdom Metazoa; phylum Chordata; class Aves; order Psittaciformes; family Psittacidae; genus Pezoporus; species Pezoporus flaviventris. Next base: position 700,684 of record NW_026892673.1, on the reverse strand, counting down.
ATAGGTGTGTTGTGCAACCTTATGAATATATATAACTTTAGAGAATAAATGTAGAGGGAAACTACACTGAGGTACGCATGACTTTGAGGAATTATCCCCGTTCATCTCAGCGCTGAATAAAAAGCATACCTACTTTACAACTTTAACGAGTTGTGGAGTCAATCCGCGCATCAATATCACACCTGGGTCCTGAGCAAGCCAGAGAGTGTTTGTGTGCATGGGTGCAAGGTCAGGCTGGAAAACCACCTGGGGAGTGATTGTTTATAGAATGGAATATACAGAGACTGAAGACAATCACTGTGATGGATGTGGTCTCTGTTTGGTTTCATAGCTCAGAACCGTATCTGTATGCTATATATTACAATGATATAGGGAGCAAAGAAGAACTGAACTGGAACTCATTGTGGAAGCATGGGGGGGGGGGGGTGTTGAGCTTCTTTCTTTACAGATGCCGCAAATGGTGCTCTCCATGTGTGGCAACTAGACTGCTCAAGATCTGCTCTGGTGAGCAGTTTCCGAGATGGAGTGGAAGAGCTGATTTTACTCCAGGTCCTGTGATAACGAAGAATAATCCCTTTCACCACGACTTAAGTGTCCAACGCTGTGATGACCATTAGAGGGGCCCTGCCTCCAGCCAGGGGGAGGTAGGGGACAATCGGATTTACTGGACTGTGTGGATCAGATGGCTTGGTACATCAGTCCCACAGAACTATAAGGCTCTAGTAGATAGCGGTGCACAGTGTACCCTGATGCCATCAAGCTGTCAAGGGGTGGAACCCATCTATATTCCTGGACATTGCCAGATCCCCACAGATGTGATCAACAAGATAACAGCAATGTCTCCACCAACTAATAAGAAAGAAACACAAGCTTTCTTGGGTGCTGTGGGGTTCTGGAGAATGCACATCCCAAATTACAGTTTGATTGTAAGCCCACTCTATCATGTAACCCGGAAGAAGAATGATTTTAAATGGGGCCCTGAGCAACAACAAGCCTTTGAGCAAATTAAACGTGAGATAGTTCACGCAGTAGCCCTTGGACCTGTTCAGACCGGGCCAGATGTAAAAAATGTACTGTACACTGCAGCTGGGAATAATGGTCCTACCTGGAGCCGCTGGCAGAAAGCTCCAGGGGAGACTTGAGGTCGACCCCTTGGCTTTTGGAGTCGGGGATACAAAGGATCTGAGGCCAGCTATACCCCAACTGAGAAAGAGATACTGGCAGCCTATGAAGCGGTTCGAGCTGCTTCAGAAGTGATTGGCACTGAAGCACAGCTCCTCCTGGCACCCCGGTTGCCCGTGCCGGGATGGATGTTCAAAGGCAGGGTCTCCTCTACACATCATGCAACTGATGCTGCATGGAGTAAATGGCCTGCACAAATTACACAATGAACTCGAATAGGAAATCTCAGTCGTCCAGGCATTCTAGAAGTCATCATGGACTGGCCAGAGGGCAAAGATTTCAGAATGTCACCAGAGGAGGAGGTGATGTGTGCTGAAGAGGCCCCACCATATAATAAACTGTCAGAAAGAGAAAAGCAGTATGCCTTGCTTACTGATGAGTCCTGCCGTATTGTGGAAAAGCATCTGAGATGGAAGGCAGCTGTATGGAGACCTGGACAACAAGTTGCAAAAACTGCTGAAGGAGAGGGTGAATCGAGTAAGTTTGCCCAGGTGAAAGCCATCCAGCTGTCCCTGGACATTGCTGAATGGGAAAAGTGGCCATTACTTTATCTCTATACTGATGGATGGTGGCAAATGCCCTGTGGGGGTGGTTGAAGCAATGGAAGCAGAGCAACTGGCAACGCAGAGGTAAACCCATCTGGGCTGCTGCACTGTGGAAAGATATTGCTGCCCGGGTGCAGAACCTGGTGGTGAAGGTACGTCATGTAGATGCCCATGTACCCAAAAGTCGGGCCACTGAGGAACACCAGAACAATCAACAAGTGGATAAAGCGGCTAAGATTGAAGTGGCTCAGATGGACTTAGATTGGCAACATAAAGGTGAATTATTTTTGTCCTGGTGGGCCCATGACACTTCAGGCCATCAGGGCAGAGATGCAACATATAGATGGGCCCGTGATCGAGGGGTGGACTTAACAATGGACACTATTGCCCAGGTTATTCGTGAGTGTGAAACATGTTCTGCAATTAAACAAGCCAAGCGGTTAAAGCCTCTTTGGTATGGAGGACGATGGTTGAAGTATAAATATGGGGAGGCCTGGCAGATTGACTATATCACACTGCCACCAAGCCGCCAAGGCAAGCGCCATGTGCTTACCATGGTGGAAGCAACCACCGGGTGGCTGGAAACATACGCTGTGCCCCATGCCACTGCCCGGAACACTATCCTGGGCCTTGAGAAACAGATTTTGTGGCGACACAGAACCCCAGAGAGAAATGAGTCAGACAATGGGACTCATTTCCGAAATAACCTTATAGATATTTGGGCCAAAGAGCATGGCATTGAGTGGGTATATCACATCCCCTACCATGCACCAGCCTCTGGGAAAATCGAACGGTACAATGGGCTGTTAAAAACTACACTGTGAGCAATGGGTGGGGGAACTTTCAAGCATTGGGATACACACTTACCAAAGGCCACCTGGTTGGTCAACACCAGAGGATCTGCCAACAGGCATGGCCCAGCCCAGTCAGAACTTTTACATATTGTAGAGGGGGACAAAGTTCTTGCGGTGCATATGAAGAATTTGCTGGGGAAGAGAGTGTGGGTTATTCCTGCTTCAGGTAAAGGCAAACCCACTCGTGGGATTGCTTTTGCTCAGGGACCAGGATATACTTGGAGGGTAATTCGGGAAGATGGGAAAGTCCGATGTATACCTCAAGGGGATTTGAGTTTAGGGGAAAACAGCCAATGAACTTAATTGTATGCTGTTGCCTGCTGTGTAATACTTTCATAGCTCATCAACTAGATTTCTCCAGGTCACCAGCGACTAACCCTGACTTCCCTCCAACCATCATCCCAACAGAGAATGAACTTTGATAGAATGGGATGAGTTCTGCAGTAAAGGAATGACCAGCATCAGCAGGCAACGATCCAATACTGCACACAGCCTTTCCTGCCCATAAAGATTGTTACAAGAGATGGAACCTGACATCATGGACCGAATGGACTCGGGAGCCAGTAGCGGCTACTGAGCAACCAAAACAAACTGATGTTAACCCTTTTCATGCTGCTACTGCCCCTAAACTTAATCTCCAAGAATTTTTGCCGGGGTGGGAGTCTCCTAAGGAGGAGAGTGTAACTCCAAATAAATACCCACCTCCGCCACATATACCACCCCTTGCATCGCTCCCACTGGAGCTGCAAAATGAGTGGAACTGGGGACAATGGACAAAATCCTTAGATAAGCAATTGCAGGACTTGCGGGACCGTCTGGATAAGTTAGGGGAGGAGAGGCAGCAAGCCCCAGAAAAAAACAGAAAAAAACAGATAAGATCAGTCCGTGTGATGTGCCGTTACCACCAACTCCTACATCTAATAAAGCCAATCCGAGTGCCATGAGATGGTGAGGCTGTATTCAGGATGCAATCATAGGCAGTACTATTTTACCGATAGATGTTCCCGCTGCATTCCCTGTTATTATAAATTCTCAGGGACAGTCTGTCTGGACTCCTATGGACTGGAAAGCTATGAAAGAAATTAAGGGAGCAATTACTCAGTATGGGTTGTCTTCCTCATATACACAGCAAATGTTATCTGCTTTCTTTTCTAGTAATGTTACTCCAAATGATTGTCTCAGAGTGGCTGCAATTTTATTAACTCCTTCACAACTCCTACATTTTAAAAGTGGGTTTGAGGAGCTTGCTGCAAGGGCTGCAGATGAGAATTCAGAGTGTAATCCTCATCACCCTTTGCACGGTGTTTCATCTGAAATGTTACTGGGAAAGGGACAATTTCACCCTGATGGAGTACAAGCTTGTATGAAAATTGAAGTTTTACAGCAAGCACAGCAATTGGCTTTAGCTGCTCTGAAAGCTGTGCCGGAAGCGGGAAAACCTAATCCTTCATATACATCAGTAAAGCAGGGACCTACTGAGCCCTATATGCAATTTATTGACAGATTGACAGAGGCTATCGAAAAGAATATTGATCTGGCATCTAATGCTAAAGAATCCATGCTTATGTCTCTGGCTATGGAAAATGCTAACCCAGCTTGTAAGCATATTTTGCAGGTTTTGCCAAAATCTGCTGGTCTTCAAGAAGTGATGGATGCACGTTCTCAAGTAGGCACAGCAGAGGAAAAGGCTGGATCCATGGCTACTGCCTTCGCCGCTGCTGTTAAACCCCTTCTACAACAAGGTCAGGGTGATCGTGGGGGTACTATAGGACAAACTATTATTGAACGAACACATCAAACTTTTAAACAACTGTTGGAAAAACAAAAAAACGGGGGAAGAAGGACGTACACCGGTAGCAAGGATACAGAAAGCTGTATATGTTATGAATTTTGCGCAATTGACAGGAGACTTTAATGACCCCCCTGCTATAATACATGGTCCGGCATTAGGTTCAGGTTATATGACTAAAACTCTGGGTATTTTTGCCCAGTACAAGGATTTAGAAACCAGCATTTGGAAACGTCCTGTGAAAGTAAAACTAACTGTTCACGGTTATATGTGTATAATTACAGATTCTGGTCTGTGGTGGGTGCCGGCTCGATGGGTGAAACTCTGGAAAGAGCCAGCACCACCCCAGGACAACCCCCTTGTCAGTGATTGAATTAATTGAAATTTCAGCTTAGGACTTCCGTTTTATGGATGTTTTCAGTCCTTCTTAAAGTGAAGGGAGCGATCTTTTTTACGTTAAAGTAAAAAAAAAAAACAAACAAAAAAAACAAAACAAAAACAAAAAAACCCACACCATCCACCACCACCCACCCACCCCCCCCTAACCTACAGCGAGACAAACACGGAATATAGGTGTATTGTGTGCGTTTTCAGTGGTGGGAAGGTCATTCGTATGTTCTTATCAGGGGTATTTGGCATACTGTGACTCATTTAACGCAGTCTTTCTGTGATACTTATGAACTAGAAGTTGGTAAAAATAAGCATGTCCAGGTTTCTATCTACCTTTGGAGACCTTTATAGATACTTCTGGCCACTTTTTCCAGCACAGGCTGCCCACCTGTGTCGGAATGAGTGTGCATTTTGGTCAGTATAAAAGCCCAAGCCTCGTGCGCTGTGGAGGAGGCAAAGCCTCTGTGGGGACCCCCGCTAAGGTTGAGCCTGCCACCTCACACTGCAATGATGCTTCTCAGAGCTGGTTTCCTGTTAGTCTCCACAGGGTCCTTATGCCACATTCTGTACGTGGGACTGTAGTGGAAGTGATGATTGTCTGGATTTTGTGCTTCAAATATTGTAGTTGTGTGGAGTGTGCTTGTGGGATCCCACACGCGTGTGTGTGTGTGTTGAGGGCAATCGGTGTTTTATGTATTGTTGGGTTCATGTAAAAGTTTTTAACGGGTAGCTGTTTAACATTTTGGGCATGAAAGGGTTAATGTAAAAGTGCAGCTGCCGGCAGGTATTTATAGTTGCTGCTGAAGCAGGCAGGCAGCTGCAGCTGCTGCCGAGGAGGCAGGCTTTTGCAGCGATAAAAAAAAAAAAGGTGGGGGGGAAAGAGTTGATGCAGCAAACTCCACAACAGTTAACAATGTGCAGTTTAACCTGTCTGCTTCTCAAGAACTGATACCATGGGGGAGGGGGTATATTTGTGTCCTCCTGCCTACAGGTCCATGATGATTGCCTGCAAAGTTTGTCAAGCCTTGCCATGAGCTGGACAGACAAATGGAACAACCTGATGCCTCAGCTAGAGGAGCTGATCGTGAATACCCCAAGCAGAATGAGATAGAGGAAGAGAAAAACTAATGATTGCAAAACACCACTTGGGGGCAACTGAAAAGTAACATCCTGAATATGTGTGCTTGTAAAGTAGCTATTATTAGAGGCTGTGATTTTGTGTGTAAAACCACCTGTATTTACTAGCCAGTTGCTAATGAGGAACTACACCTTGAATTGTATAGATTTGTCACTTGTAAAAGAGATGTTAGAGTATGGAAATTTGCAGTAGCTGCTAGAAAATGCTAAGGCAAAAGCTAGAAAGATTTTAATACATGGTAGTGTTATAAAGCGGTGATGGAACAAATTAAGAGGGTGGGAGAATTCCACTGGTAAGAAATTTCTTTGGATAGTCCCTCGCTGCCATCAGCATCTTCAACATGCTGCTTCACCCTGTAATAGTTACTCTGCTAATGTAAATTTGTGTGTGCCTTGCTGTAGTAGCAACCTGTTACTGGATGAAGCAGGTGAAACTCTGCATTGACAACAAGGTGGTAGGACTGAGGCTGACAAAATGCCTGCTACCACAATCAAGGGCAAGACTGGGTTGGCCTCTGTGTTTGCCACCAAGAAGAACCTTTAGCTCCACTGTTGGCTGCAACCCAGCAGGCGTGGAGCGGTGGGGACACAAGCCATGCCAGACCTTGATGTGAAGGATGGCCTCCCCTGCTATCAGAGAGCCATACAGCAGAAAAAAGGGGCAGTCCCAGCAGCCTGTAGTCGGCATATATTGGAGATATGATCTAGGCCAAATCCCCTGCTCCAGTAGAGTCGTCCAAAACATATATAAAACAAAAAGGGGGAGATGTGGAGGCAGTGTTCTTTCAGGAGAATGGATAATTGGTACATAAACTCCGAAAATCCTGAAAGATACAGCAAGGCCATGAGAGGCCCGAGGAAGCCTAAACAAGCAAGATAAGAAGAAGCTGGATTTCACCAAGTTAATGAGAACTGTGGACTGTTGGCAAGCTTTTAAGGTCAAGTTCCCACACCTGTGCTTAACCAATTATATGCTAGTTGCAAAGGGTCTTCAGGACATGTATCCAATCATAATATGCCAAATCACTGTAAGTGTGTGTGAGAAATAGTATTTAAGGGGTTTAGGCTTTGTAATAAACGGCTTTTGTCTGATCACATTGATCTCTGACTGAGTCCATATATTTTCTGCGGCACAAGAGAAATAAAAATTTAGCCTCTGCCTTAAATGGCAGTTGTAGAATTCCAAAAGGTCAAAAACTAGCACAACTTGGTTTTATTCCATACTGTTCCATTCTTTGGCCATTTTTCCTGATCTTCCAAAGTATACAAAGGCCACCACTGTTTACAATATTTTCTCAACATTTTCTTATTTACCAAGCCCCCAGGAAACCCTCTCAGTTCTTTCCAAAGTGCCAAAATACACCCTAGAGGACTCTTTTTTAAGATTTCTCCACTCTGTTGATTTCCCATTATCAATCTCGAATTCACACGCACACTAGGGATCCCACAGACACACTCCACACAGTTACAACACTTGAGACAGAGACTAAATTTCCATCAAACAATCAACAATTAATAACACAGTTTCAAAGGACATCATATGCTTCATCCAAATCCAAAGGCTGTCCACATCGAGAACACGGAACCACAGATCAGGATTCCACACTCGCTTCATAGCTCTGCCACATCTCGCTCATGCAAAACACTCATTCACACAAAGGCCCGTATCCCAGTCACTCACTTCTCACAGAATGTTATCTAAGCCAATAACTGGTAACACATAAATCTTAAGCCAGTGTTTACCCCCCAAAGGTTCGTAAAGCTGTTAGTACAGTTACCCTTCTATCGATACCCTACCAAACCAAACCAAAGTTACCCTTGTATTGATACCCTACCAAACCAAACCAACCCTTGGGGCGAGCACCTGTGATCTTTACCTCACGTAAGACGTCTCCTTACAACTTATAGGTATCCCCTTTACCTGGTTCAAACACACTTGATGATTCACTAGTGATGGTCCTTGTCTGCCCTTGCGGTAATCTGAGTGAGTGGGGGAGTTCTCCCGAGAAATCTCAGGGGTGCCCAGAGTAGTCCTGTCCTCAGCAGATCCCGCAGCCGGACAGAGTTGGTCCCATCTGGGGTGCCAAATAGAAGCATGGAATCAGACTCTACAACTCAAAGAGAGTTATAAAGTAGGTATGTTTATTACGGCATTCGGTGCAAGGGGGGATCGCTCCTCCTAACTTGCACATCAAGGGGTTAAGCGAGCAGATATTTATTACACACAATATCTAATATTCATTAGATTCCGAGAGAGTGGTGGGACTATTACAATTAGTTCTAGGAACTCATTATCATAAGTCTCCTCCTTTTGGAGCTTGGGCACTGCCCTCCAGTGGTCACGGGCAGGGTTCTTCAAGATGACGTAAGTAGTCATTCTTACGATGTACTTTTCACCTTTGGCACAGTTGGATGACCCAGTAATCACAAAACTAGCTGAAACCAGCCATATCTGTAACTTTCTGATAGCTGACAAAGTTTTAGAACAGTGTGACCTTCGTACAAAATTTATTGCAAGCAGAACAGGACAGGCAGACAAGGAATATCCTAAGCTAGCAGATGTTCAGGAGGCACTGTCTCCAAACTAACTGATAATTAGAAGGATGGTAAGAAATTATTCACTCATTAGAAGGATGGAAAGAAATAATTCACTCATGTTAGTAAGACTACTAAATTCTGTTATCACACCACAGACTTACAACACATTGTTCTCTATCTTAGACCTAAGTTAAGTTAAAAGTATTTTAACCCTATGTTTTCCAGGCACTTGCTTTCCTTATATCACCAGGAAATGGCGACTTTTGCAAGATCTGCATGCAATAAATAATACTACGATTCCAGCTGACTTTTTTTTCATTATTGATTTGAAGGATTGATTTTTTTACAATTCCTTTGCAACCTTCAGATTGTGGTCATTCTGCTTTTTCTGTGCCTTCAGTCATCTGTGCTGCTCCCATGCAAAGATATCAATGGACTATTTTGCCACAAGGAATGATGAACAGACCAACATCTGTCTGCTAGTAGTTTCCACAGCTATATCACCAACTAGGTATGTATTTCCTGAACTGATAATTTATCCTTATATGGATGACATTTTGGTCTGTGCAGAAACGGAACAGTATTTAGAAACTACTGTTAATCATTTAACAGAAAACTTTTGTTGTTTTTGACTACAAATTGCCCAGGAAAAAATACAAAGAATGCCATCCTGGAAATATTTGGGTTGGGTGCTAACTGAAAGAGCAGTAAAGCCTTAGAAGCTAAAACTGGCAAACAAAATCACAAATTTGAATGATTTACAGCTCTTAGGTACTATTAATTGGGTGCTTCCTATGTTGGGTATTACTAATGTCAACCTTGAGCCACTCTTTGATTTATTATGAGGGGACTCAGACTTCAATTCTTCTAATTAACTCACCCCTAAAGCTATTGGCACTTTGAATACTGTGACTCAAAAAACTGAGATGCTACAGGCACATAGAGTGCATTTACACTTGCCGATTTCTCTGCTCGTTGTTAATATGAAACGAAAGCCATTAGGAGTTATGTGTCAAATCGACAGTAACTCTGTCTACTTTTTTGAATGGCTTTTTTTACCACATACCCAGAGAAAGACTGTGACAGAACCATTAGATATGATTGTTGACTTAATCACCAAAGGCCATATGAGGGTTCAACATTTAACAGGCAACGACCCTGCAGAATTCTATTTACCATTAACTGTAACAGACTTTCAGTTACTTTTTTCTCAGTTTGCTTCTTTCCAAATTGCGTTAGCAGACTTTACAGGAAAATTTTTTTATGGTACTGCAGAACATAAATTGCTAAAAGCTGTTCCAGGTTTTGATCTACAGGAGCGATTTATAGTCCAAACGCAACCCATTCAGGATACTAAAAGCATTTTTGTTGATGGCTCTGAAAAAACTGTCAAAGTTGCTGTAGTTTGATTTGAAAATGATTCCTGGCAATCCTCTGTTATACATGTGGATGGCTCTATGCAGCTTGTTGAAATTGCTGCAGTCTTCCATGGGCTACAGCTGTTCCCTACAGCATCCTTAAATACTGTTTGTGACTCAGAATGTGTTGTTTGGTTTCTACCACTCCTTCCTTTTAGTGTGTTAAAAGAAATCAGTAACCGTGCACTTTTTGACATTTTGCTGAAGCTACAACATTGTTTAGAAACTAGTAATTATTCTGTTTTCATTGGACATATTAGATTGCATTCTAACCTGCCTGGCCCTTTAACTGCGTGTAACAATATAGCAGATTCCTTGATTGCTAACACTGTTCAGTTTACTTCTGCAGCTGCTTCACATTCCTTTTTTCATCAGAATGCCTCTGCTTTGAAGAAACAGTTTAACCTGTCTTCTTCTCAAGCAAAGCAAATTGTCAGGCCTTGCCCTGACTGTCAGTCAACAGCTCAATCCTCAATTGCCATGGGTGTAAATCCTTGTGGCTTAAAGGCAAATGAGATTTGGCAAACAGATGTTACACACATTGCTTCCTCTGGTGCCTTTAAATATGTGCATGTGTCTGTTGACACATTTTCGCATATGATTTCAGCCTCTGCCCATAAAGGAGAGAAGGCTTGTGATGTTATCTGACATTTAACATGTGGTGCTGTGACTAAATTCAGGCCAAGATAGTCTACTGTTACTTTCCTCTCTCTGTTAGACATTTGCACTGGCCATAAGGGGTTAATAAAAGGTGAGCGGGTCCTTCTGATCACTCCCTGACTCTCCAGTCTACGGATCAGCTGATGGATGGGAATTAGGGAATATCAGTTGGTGCGATCTTGCCACTGGTGCACTGTTGTGTTCAGAATTGGCACTTGTTGTTCTTTGACCTTCAGCAACCCCACAACAGAAGGATCCTCTGAGAGACCAGGCAAGGTGGACAGCTGCTTCATTGCCTCCGTCTCCAAGGCAGCTATACCAAAAGCACATTGGTATCTTTTTGGGTCTTTGAAGTACCCTCTCTTGAGGTAGTCTATGTCGAGGATGCATGTAGCCTCTGGACCAGTCAGGATAGGGTGCTTTTGCCACTCCTTCCCAGTCAGGTTGATTTCAGCCTCCAGTACAGTCAACTCTTGGGATCCTCCTGTCACTCCAGAAATATAAATGGGCTCCACCCCTTGACAGCTTGATGGCATCAGGGTACACTGTATCTACTAGAGCCTTATAGTTCTGTGTGTCATGGTTTATACCCTAGCCAGACAGCTTGTTCACTCACTCCCAGTGAGTGGTGCCGGGCTGAGAGCAATTGAGCCCCCCCCCTCCCCCGGGGCTCTCCCCTTCCCCGCTCCCGTGAGGGATGGGGAGGAGGATCGAACGAGTGCAACTCCCACGGGTTGAGACAAGAACAGTCCAGCAACCAATGTACAACACAAATCACCACCGCTACCACCACTGACAACAGTGATAAGAGTAAATAACAAGGGAAGAGAATACAATACCACTCGCCAAGAACCAAGTCCAACCCAGAAGCCCCTGAAGCCCCTGTCCTTCCGGGTAACTGCCAGTCACTGAAACACAGCTCCTCCTGACACTGCTGTTGCCCGTGCTGGGATGTTCAAAGGCAGGGTCTCCTTTACACATCATGCAACCAATGCTCCATGGAGCAAGTGGGCTGCACTAATTACACAACTAGCTCTAATAGGAAATCCCAGTCATCCAGGAATCCTAGAAGTCATCATGGACTGGCCAGAGGGCAAAGATTTTGGAATGTCATCAGAGGAGGAGGTGATGTGTGCTGAAGAGACCCCACCAAATCATAAACTGTCAGAAAGTGAGAAAGGACCTTAAGATCATTCAGTTCCAACCCTCCTGCCACGGTCAGAGACACCTTTCACTAAGCTATGTCATCCAAGACTTCAGCCAATCTTGCCTTGAACACTGCCAGGAATGGAGCATACATTTTCTCATCAAGCAACACCCCCAAGTCCTTCACCACAGGGCTGCTCTGAATCTCTTCTCTGCCCAATCTGTAGCTGTGCCTGGTGATTTGTCCTGGGTTTAGCAGTAGCAGTGAATTTTTTCCTTCTTGGTAGCTGGTGCAGCGCTGTGTTTTGACTTTCAGCCTGGAACAGTGCTGATAATACCCATGTTTTCAGCTGTTGCTAAGTAATGTTTACCCTGACCAAGGACTTTGTGAGGCTCATGCTCTGCCAGGGAGGAGGGGAAGCCGGGAGGAAGCAGAGACAGGACACCTGACCCAAGCTAGCCAAAGAGGTATTCCATACCACAGCACGTCATGCCCAGTGGGGTAACTGCGAGTTACCTGGAAGGACATGGGTCTTCTGGGTTTGACTCGTTTTTCAGCGGGGAGTATTGTATTCTCTTCCCTTGTTATTTTCTCTTATCATTGTTGTTGTTGGTAGCGGTGGTGATTTGTGTTGTACATTGGTTGCTGGACTGTTCTTGTCTCAACCCATGGGAGTTGCACTCTTTTGATTCTCCTCCCCATCCCTCTGGGAGTGGGAAAGGCGAGAGCCCCTGGAGGGGGGGGAGGCCTTGATTGCTTCCAGCCGGGCACCACTCACTGGGAGTGAGTGAACAAGCTGTCTGGCTAGGTTTTAAACCATGACATGATTTCCCCTACCCAGGTGTAGGACCTTGCTCTTGGCTTGGTTAAACTTCATCAGCCCACCGCACAAGCATGTCATAGTCCCTCTGGATGGCATTCCTTCTCTCCAGCATATCAACCGAACCACACAGCTTGGTGTCATCAGCAAACTTGCTGAGGGTGCACTCAATCCCACTGTCCATGTCACCGACAAAGATGTTAAACAAGACCGGTCCCAACACTGATCCCTGAGGGACACCACTCATTACTGGTCTCCAACTGGACATTGAGACATTGACCACAACTCTGTGTGTGGCCATCCAGCCAATTCTTTATCCACCGAGTGGTCCACCTATCTAATTGATGTCTCTCCAATTTACAGACAAGGATGTCATGTGAGACAGTGTCGAATGCTTTGCACAAGTCCAGGTAGATGACATCAACTGCTCTACCCCTGTCCATCAGTTCCTTAGCCCCATCATAGAAGGCCACCAAATTGGTCAGGCAGGATTTCCCCTTAGTGAAGCCATGCTGGCTGTCACCAAGCACCTTGTTGTTTTTCATGTGCCTTAGCATGCCTTCCAGGGGAACCTGCTCCAAGATTTTGCCAGGCACAGAGGTGAGACTGACTGGTCTGCAGTTCCCTGGGTCATCCATTTTCCCGCTTCTTGAAAATGGGGCTTATATTTCCCTTTTTCCAGTCATCAGGAACTTCACCTGACTGTCACGATTTTTCAAATATGATGGCCAGTGGCTTAGCAACTTCATTCGCCAGCTCCTTCAGGACCTGCAGATGGATTTCAACAGGTCCCATGGACTTGTGCACATTCAGGTTCTTAAGATGGTCTCGAACATGATCCTCTCCTACAGTGGGACTAAGGTCTTCATTCTCACAGTCCCTGCATCTACCTTCCGAGACTTGGGTGGTGTGGTCAGAGCCTTTGTCAGTGAAGACTGAGTCAAAGAAATCAGTAAGAGCCTCAGCCTTCTCCAAATCCAGGGTAGCCAGTTCTCCTGATAGCTTCTGGAGAGGGCGCACATTGTCCCCACTCTATATTATGTTTGCTACATACCTATAAAAGCCCTTCCTGTTATCTTTCACATCCCTAGCCAAGTTTAATTCTAACTGGGACTTAGCTTTCCTGACTAAATCACATTTCCAACCAGCCCCTCCCTGTTGGCGAGCACCAGGTCAATCATGGCACCTCTCTTTGTCTGCTCCTCTACCACTTGCAAGAGGAAGTTGTCTTCCACATTCCACACAGTCGAGGAACCTCCTGAATTGCATGTGCTGGGACATACTGTCCCTCCCAACAGGAGCATGTGGCTGCTTCTGTCTATCTATAGAGAGCTTCATTCACAGAGTCCTCCTGATTGGGCAGCCTATATCATATCCCCACAGTAATGTCCTCTATTGCACTTCTCCCTTTGACCCTCACCCACAAACTCTCTGTTGATGGATCACCTGTCCCCAGACAGGGGTCCATACTCTCCTGCCTATCACTGATGTAAATAGCTACACCCCCTACCTGCCTGGCCTGTTTTTCCTAAAGAGCCTATAACCTTCCATTTCAACACTCCAGCCATAGGAGGCATCCCACCATGTTTCTGTGATTCCAACAATGTCATATCCCCATAGATGTGTACACATCTCAAATTCCTCTTATTTATTCCACATACTACAGGCCAAATCCCTGAGCAAGAGCATGACAAGGAAAAAAGCTTGCTTGTGGGAAGGGTGTGGAGCAAATCCCATCTCTTCTTTTTTGAGCCTGTATTAAGGTAAACAGGAATGTGTGTACCTTGCAGAGAGAAACAGAATGCATCCAGCTCTTCACTCCTTCCTCGGTTCCACCATCAGCTGGAAGAGCCTGCATGCTGCCTGACTGCTTGTGGTATGGTGCAGAAGCAGCCATCAGTGGAAAGAGTCCGTTTTTTATCAGTCCCCAGGCAGCAGGGCTTGTTCTGCAAGGTGCTGAGCACCCCAGCCCACTGCAGGACACTAAATACTTACTTGCATGTAAAGGTGAAGTGTACAAGAGGCAGCACCTTCATAACTAAGAATGGAAAAATCCATTTGATTTGCTAAATGTCTTCTGATCTTAACAAAATGCCCCTACCAGGTGCCAGTAAAGGTGAGGGACTTTGAAAGGTGTTTCTACAGCTGCTTCCAAGCTCCCTTATGAATTTTGTTGATAAGTGTTGCTTGCTCCTTGCTCTTTGTTGATGCTCTAAATAAAGGCTTACAGGGCTGTGGTAGAAACAAGAATGTGATGTTTGAAGATAAATGGTTTGCTGTCTCCTTCTGTTTCAGGAGGGAGATATTTGGCCATATTCTTCACTTGAAATCCATGTGATCTTTAAGCCCAAAGAAGCCAGAGTCTATCAAGAGAAAGTCTACTGCAGCATCTCAGGTACAGCTCCTTCCTCCTGCTCCTGTTCCCACAGTGAAGGCACAAATACCCTTCCAACCCACTCGGATCTCATGTAGTTCTGGAGTGCTCAGCAGGGCAGTGCTGGCATGTGCTCCTGTCCCTGTGGTTTCCAAGTGGTCTCCTGTCCAAGGCCAGGGTCTGGGATGCCTGGCTCTGGATTCCTGATCCCAGAACAGTCAAAGCAGTGAAGGGATAAGCTTTCCTGACATGGGTTTGCCAGCATTTGCTCTGCTGGGAGGTGTCTGTAAAGGCCAGAGAGCTACACAGCAGAACAGCTTTAGTGAATGAGCACCAGGCCCCTGTAGACCATTTACCTCCAAGCTGAGTCTTTCTTATGTGGCTGCACACGGCAGGAGCTGAGTTGGGAATGTGCTCCCTGAGCCTGGGTCACCTCCCTCTCCCCACAGGCTGCCAGAGCTGGGGGGCTGAGACATGCTGATATGTGGTCTGTGGAAGGACCAGCCCTGGCCAGCTTGTGCTGCTGCCCCTGCATGGCACTTGTTACCTTGGGGCTCTCAGGCTGGTGCATCTGGGTGGTGTTGCATGGGGTTTGCTGTGGTGGGCAGGGTAAGCACCCTCCTGGCAATGGGATCTGAGCACTCTGCTCAACAAACCTGATGTTTGTCCTGTCCTACAGATGTGCTGTCAAGCCTTCTTCTGAGAGCAGTGATCACTGATGCCCCTGAGCTTATCCCATCCTTGCCCTTAAAGAGGTGATTGCTTTGCTGTGCTAGAACGGGCTGCTTAGTTCAGGTTTCTTTGTCCTTCCTTTCTTCTCTGCATGGTGCTGCTTAAGGTGTTCTTCAGGAGTGGGAGATGGCTGCCAGATTCCCATTCAGGGAACACTGTGGGTTTCCCCATTGAAGAGGAAGAGGTGTGAGGCCTGTGGTCCTCCAGCAGACAGGCTCCTGTTCTGGAGGGTGCTGAAATCACAGCTCCAGCTGCTCTGTTGCTTTCCTCACTGCCACAAGCTGACAGATACAAATGTCATGAAACAGCTTCTTATTTATACAGCTGGGTTTACTTAGCAAATGTCACTTCCAGTAATTATCCAGAGCTTGCGTTAACAAACTATCTTCCTGCTGTCCTGGGTTCAGCCATATCAGTTATTTTTCTTGTTAGTAGCTGGTGCAGTGCTGCGTTTTCAACTGCTTTTTTTTATTGTACCTTAGTTACTGTACTGTTCTTATCTCAACCCATGGGAGTTACATTCTTTCGATTCTCCTCCCCATCCCTCGGGGGGGGGGGGGGGGGGGGGAGTGAGCGAGTGGGTGTGTGGTGCTGAGTTACTGCCTGGGCTTAAACCATGGCAGTCCTTTGTGGTGACCAACATGGGGCTTGAAAGTCTGAGATAAGGACAGATCTCACCAGAGTGTATCTAATCATATTTGTGATAAGCATTCATAGTTTTGGATTAATAGTCACTCATCACAATGCTGATTTATTGGCTCTCAGAGTTGTTGTGCTTGGTCTCAGAGTTTCAGCACGTCGTACCTTACTTGCAGCCGGTATTTGCTGGTTTAGTGTTTATCAGCTTTGGTGCCTGGGCTAAGGTTCTTGTTTCACTGTGTTTTATGGTAATGACTTGTAATACAGTAGACTCATTGATTATGAAACTGATCTGTTATACGTTCTCAGCATGGCCATCACCTCTACACTTGGGAGGCGTGTAATGGGAATTGTTAACAATTACACATCTTTTTTTTTCCCTTCCCTCAAGGGGTCAACCTATGGAAGAGACATTCCCTCACACCCTCCGCTCCCCCACCAGGCTATTTACAGTAGTAGTAGATTCTGGGAATGTTAAAGATCTTGAATATCCTTTCAATGACTTTGCAAGCAGTCTGCTCCTTTTGCTGGGAACCAGCATGCTGCTGCATACGCTGCATGTGTTTTGCCTATGGCGTGACCATCCTGAGAACGCCCGATCCTGTCTGATCTAGAAGCTAAGAAGGATACGGCTGGGGTCTTGTCTAAGGTTAAACGGCTATTTAAGAATACCACCAAGAGATCTTCCCTGAGGCTGGACAGTCAGAGTAGCAGGGTGTGGGGGATCATATGGGCAAGCATTTAAGCCAGTGGGACCCTCCAGTGCTTTGGAATTTCACTTCTGAACAAATGTGGAATCAAGAAAAATTAGCAGAACACTTAGATGAGATATGCTGTCACCCTGGCAATACCAGAGAGGGACAACTTACCACAGTGTGCTCGGGCTTGGCCTACACCTACAGAGCCTTGTTCTGTAAGGAGCAGGAAAAAGATGTCTCTGGATCTGATGGCAAAGCAACAGACACTGCAGCTACTCAAACCCCAAGCATAGCAGCTCCCTCAACTCCAGCAACAAGCACAGCAACTATGTGTGGGAACTGCAAGCCATCCTGTTCCCGCTATGTGGATGATTAAAGAAGAATAATTGCTGATAGTGCACCTGGGTCGTGAGCAAGCCAGGGAGTGTTTGCATGGGTGCAAGGTCAGGCTGGAAAACTGCCTGGAGAGTGATTGTTTATAGAGTGGAATTTATAGTGACTGAAGACAGTCACTGTGATGGATGTGGTTTCTGTTTGGCTTCATAACTCAGACCCATATCTGTATAGTCTTTATTACCATGCTGTAGCAAATAAAGAGAACAGAACTGAACAAGAACTGGACTGGAGCTAGTTGTGAAAGCAGCGTGTGTGCATTTAGCCTCTTTCTTTACAGACGCCGCAGCTACTCAAACCCCGACAGCAACAGGCAATACAGCTACTCCAACTCCAAGCACAGCAGCTACCCCAACTCCAGTGACAACCACAGCACCTTCTCAAACCCTGGCACCAGACACTGCAGCCACTCCAACTCCAGTGAAAGACACTGCAGCCACTCCAACTCCAGTGAAAGACACTGCAGCCACTCCAACTCCAATGACAGACATTGCAACCACTCTAACTACAGTAACAGACACAGAAGCTACTCCAACCCCAGTAGCAGGCACTGCAGCTGAACCAAAGGACCAATCCATGCCAGTAGCAGCTGCCTCTACAAACAAGAGGAAAAGCAAACAAGAGGCATGAAAAACAACTCGTGCATGGAAGGACGATGAAGACCAAATGCACAAACTAGAGGGGACAACATCTGAATGACAGGAATTCGCACAGGAACCAGAGGAGGAGGAGGAAGTAACTCCTCGAACCTCTGTGTTGACTGGTTTAAGTCCAGTCAGTAACTCAGAACCACGTAGTCGCTCTCTCACTCCCCCCCTTC
The DNA here is from genome assembly GCF_033815535.1 of Pezoporus flaviventris. NCBI lineage: Eukaryota > Metazoa > Chordata > Aves > Psittaciformes > Psittacidae > Pezoporus > Pezoporus flaviventris. The sequence continues at coordinate 682,548 of NW_026892673.1, read as the reverse complement.
CTCCCCCACCGCCCCGCTCCCAGAGGGATGGGGAGGAGAACTGAAAGAATGTAACTCCCACGGGCTGAGATAAGAACAGTCCAGTAAGTAAGGTATAACAGTCCAACAGTACACACCCTCTCTCCTGCCCTGACAGACTGTTACAGGATATAGAGCCTGGCATCATGGACTGAATAATGGATGCATGTAGCCTCTGGACCAGTCAGGATAGGGTGCTTTTGCCACTCCTTCCCAGTCAGGTTGATTTCAGCCTCCAGTACAGTCAACTCTTGGGATCCTCCTGTCACTCCAGAAATATAAATGGGCTCCACCCCTTGACAGCTTGATGGCATCAGGGTACACTGTATCTACTAGAGCCTTATAGTTCTGTGTGTCATGGTTTATACCCTAGCCAGACAGCTTGTTCACTCACTCCCAGTGAGTGGTGCCGGGCTGAGAGCAATTGAGCCCCCCCCCTCCCCCGGGGCTCTCCCCTTCCCCGCTCCCGTGAGGGATGGGGAGGAGGATCGAACGAGTGCAACTCCCACGGGTTGAGACAAGAACAGTCCAGCAACCAATGTACAACACAAATCACCACCGCTACCACCACTGACAACAGTGATAAGAGTAAATAACAAGGGAAGAGAATACAATACCACTCGCCAAGAACCAAGTCCAACCCAGAAGCCCCTGAAGCCCCTGTCCTTCCGGGTAACTGCCAGTCACCCCCCCCCCCCCACCTCCGGGCATGACGTGCTGTGGTATGGAATACCTCTTTGGCTAGCCTGGGTCAGGCTCCCCATCTCTGCTTCCTCCTGGCTTCCCCTCCGCCCTGGCAGAGCATGAGCCTCACAAAGTCCTTGGTCAGGGTAAACATCACTTAGCAACAACCGAAAACATCTCTATCACCAGCACTGTTCCCAGGCTGGAAGTCAAAACACAGCACTGCACCAGCTACCACGAAGGAGAAATATGACTGCTACTGTTGAACCCAGGCCATCTGATCCTCACAGTCCAGGAAACCCAGTTGTCCCTCTCCTCCACCTGGCTGGAGGCAGGGCCCCTCTAATAGTGATCATAAGATTCTTCACTTAGGTCTTGTAGAAAGGGATTAGTATGCCTTAGAACAGGAGCTGGAGTAAAATCAGCTCTTCCACTCCATCTGGGAACCTGCTCACTGAAGAGTGGAACAGCAACTTTCTTGGGAGGATCATCCTTGACCATTGTTCTCCAATTCATGCACCCTTTTTTCCAGAACTGAGGGAGGTTTGCCTTCCCACTTTCTCATGTCTCCTATGTGATCCCACAGGAAAAGCCATATGGTGCCCCATACCGTGTACCTCCTATATCTTCTCTCTAGGGCAGTAGGGTGTCTTCTGTTAATAATAGAGTTGACCAGGGCTCTGTAGGCATAGGCCAAGGCCCAGCATCTTGCAATCAAGTTGTGCCTCTATGGTACTGCCAGAATGACAGCACACCTCATTTATGTGTTCTACTATTTTTTCTGGGTTGTCCACTTTTTCAGGGGTGAAGTCCCAATGCACTGGAGGAGGCCACCAGACCGTGTGCTTGCTCATGCTGTCCCACACACCCTGCCACTCATGACTATCTAGCTTGGGGAAAATCTCTTGGTGGTCCTCCTACATCGTTGTTTAGCCCTAGACTGGACCCAAACCCGACCCTGCTTTAACTTTCAAGATCAGATGAAATTGGGCATTCTCAGGGTCGTAAAACACACTTTGTATGTGTGCCAACATGCTGATCCCCAGCACAGTCATCAGACATGTCTCAAGAGTATTCAAATTCAATCCAAAACCTTTAGAATTCTCAAATGGTGCTGTAAATAGCCTGGTGGGGAGCAGGGGGCTGTGGGGCTTCATAGGTTGACACCCCCAGGGGAAAAAAAAAGATGTTTAACTGGTAAAAATTTCCATTATATGCCTCCCAAAGTATAGAGGTGATGACCATGCTGGGAACTCAAGCCAAACCAGTTTCATGATCAATGAGTCTATTGCATTACAAGTCATTACCCTGATGTACAGTGAAACAAGAACCTTAGCCCAGGTCCCGCCAGCTGATAAATGTGTGAACTGCAAGCCTTTCTGTTCCTGCTGTGTGGATGATTAAAGAAAAATTGCTGATGGTGCACCTGGGTCTTGAGCAAGCCAAGGAGTGTTTGTGTGCATGAGTGCAAGGTCAGGCTGGAAAACCACCTGGGGAGTGATTGTTCATAGAGTGGAATTTATAGTGACTGAAAATAGTCACAGTGATTGGTGGGGTTTCTGTTTGGCTTCATAGCTCAGATCCATATCTGTATGCTATATATTACCATGCTGTAGTGAATAAAGAACTAGTTGTGCAAGAATAGTGTGTGTGTGTTTACCTTCTTTCTTTACAGATGCCACATTGCCATGGGTCGGGGCAATCCCAGGCACAGCTACAGGTTGGGTGGAAAAGTGACTCAGAGCAGCCCTGCGGAGAAGGAATTGAGGGTGTTGGTTGATGAGAAGCTGTACATGAGCCAGCATCGTGTGCTCACAGACCCAGAAAGCCAACCATATCCTGGGAGAGAAGGCTGAGTGGAGACCTCAGAGCAGCCTTCCAGTATCTGAAGGAGACCTATAAGGATGCTGGGGAAGGACTTTTCATTAGGGACTGTTAGTGATAGGACAAGGGGTAATGGGTTCAAACTTAAACAGGGGAAGTTCAGGTTAGATATAAGCAAGTTCTTTACTGTGAGGGTGGTGAGGCACTGGAATGGGTTGCCCAGGGAAGTTGTGACTGCTCCATCCCTGGCAGCGTTCAAGGCCGGGTTGGACAGAGCCTTGGGTGACATGGTTTAGTGTGAGGTGTCCGTGCCCCTGGCAGGGGGATTGGAACTTGAACTTAAGGTCCTTTCCAACGCTACTATTCTACGATTCTATGATTTAACACATGCATTTGCTACCTTAGGGGGTTCCTTCCCATTTGAAAACGGATAACAGCCCTGCATGTACATCATTAGCTTTATCACAATTTTTATAACAATGGGGTTTCACACATGTCACTGGTATTCCCCACTACCCTACAGGGCAGGGGATTGTGGAAAAAGTCACTCTGATCTGAAATCCATGTTACAAAAAATAAGGGGGGGAATATGGTCCCTCAAGAACAATTAGACAATGCCATCTATACATTGAATTTTTTAACTTGCACTCAATCTTCCATGAATACTCCTGTCACTGCAGTACAACGACATTTTGGCTCTGATAGTCCACCTTCTGAACGTGCTAAAGTGTGGTATCGTGTTCCTTTAGGCCTGCAGAAATCGCGAGGTCCTGTGGAACTGATAACCTGGGGAAGGGGGTATGCTTGTGTCCTCCTACCTACAGGTCCATGGTGGCTGCCTGCAAAGTTTGTCAAGCCACACTATGAGCTGGACAGACAAGTTGAATAACCCAGTGCCTCAGATACAGGAGCTGACTTTGAAGACCCTGAGCAGAATGATACAGAGGAAGAGATAAAGGAATGATTCGCAAAGCATCACTTGGGGGCAACTGAAAAGTCCACATCAAACTGCAAGTGCTATGATGAGCACTGTAGGCATGGACCCCTCTCCAATTAATACTTTTCTGGCTTACCTAGCAATCATTGCAGCTAATTCTCCTGCAAATATGTGCAAATCAATAAAGTCTATAAACAGACTGTATTTAATGACTCAAATATGTGTGCTTGCAACGTAGCTATTATTAGAGTCCGTGATTTTGTGTATAAACCACCTGCATTTACTAGCCAGTTGCTAATACAAAAATACAACTTGTATCGTAGTATAACCCCAACCCTTATCGGTATGGATTTGTCACTTGTAAAAGAGATGTTAGAGCATGCAAATTTACAGCAGCTGCTAGAAAATGCTAAGGCAGAAGCTAGAAAAATCCTAATAACTGTACATCATGATGGTAGTGTTATAATCAAGTAATGGAACGAACTAAGAGGGTGAGAGAACCCCTCCGGTGGGAAATTTTTTTTGGCTGGTCTCCCACTGCCACCAGCATCTTCAACACGCTGTAGTAGTGATACTGCTAATGTAAACGTGTGTGTGCTTTGCCATGGTAGCGACTTGTTACTGGATGAGGCAGGTGAAACTCTGCATTGACAATGAGGTGCAAGGACTGAGGTTGGCCAAATGCCTCCTACCATAGTCAAGGGCAAAACTGGGTTGGCCTCTGTGTTTGCCACCAAGAAGAACCTTTAGCTCTGCTGTTGGCTGCAAGCCAGCAGGCATTGAGCGGTGGGGATGCTATAAATGTGGCTCAAATAAATTGATGAGAGCCAGACCAATGAATCAAATTGGTTTATTGAGCAAGCGACAGCAAGCAAAACAGAGCTGGGCGGCCGGGGAGTCTCCACTCTGCAAACAGCATGCACCCCACTTCCCCAAAGTCACTGGTTTTATACGTGTCACCTCCTGCCGTCCTCTGCGTCTGTGTGATCTGTAGATAAGGTGTCTCATTCTGTCTCCCGGTGGGTGTGGGGAGGAAGGCTCCTTATCGCCTTCCCCATACATCGCTTACTTTAACAGATACCTGCGGTCTATAAGCAACATGTCAAAGCACTGTAATTTTCCAGTAACTATTAAGCAAGCAACTAACTAAGCAAGTAACTCCTAAGCAAGCAAGATTTGATTAACAAACAGGAATTTACACATTACAGGGACACATGCCATGCCAGACCTTGATGTGAGGGATGGCCTCCTCCGTTATAAGAGGGCCATCCAGGAGGGAAGGGCAGGACAAGCAGCTTGCAGTTGGCACGAGGGATGATTTAGTCCAAATCCCTGCTCAAGCAGAGTCACCGAAAGCAGGTTTCATCGCCCTCACAGTAAAAAAGCAAAAGTTAGCATAAGTAGCTATTATAAGTAATCATAATATAATAAGTAACTATTGCATTTGAACCTTCCATCTTCAAATGCTAATGTCAAGAAACTGCTCTTGTGTGACTTAAGACTCCTCAAGCAGAGAAGGGGATAAGGAAAGCCAAGGACTATGTTTCTGGAAGTAACAGCATCTATCTCCAGGTTCCCAAGACTCCCTCCATCCGGCCAATGCATTGGTGAGATATTGTCTTTGGAGCCTGGACATCACCGCTTTCCTTTGCTTTTCCATCTGGAAAAAAGTCATCTGGAGACTTGTTATGAACTTGGGAAGAACTGAAACCAAAGTGCTCGCTGCCTTGATCATGCAAAACAAAAAATGGGGAGATGTGGGAACTGCAAGCTGTCCCGTTCCCGCTTTGTGGATAATTAAAGTAGACTTGCTCATAGTGCACCTGAGTCGAGCAAGCCAGGGAGTGTTTGTGAGGATGGGTGCAAGGTCGGGCTGGGAATCTGCTTGGGGAGTGATTGTTTATAGAGTGGAATTTACAGTGACCGAAAAGAGTCACTGTGATGGACTTGGTCTCTGGCTTTATAGCTCAGATCTGTATCTGTATGCTATTACATTGCTGTAGCGAATAAACAGGCACAGAACTGTGATGGAACTGGGGCTAGTTGTGGAAGCTTGGTGTGTGTGTGTGTGTGTGTGTGTGTGTGTGTGTTTAGCCTTTTTTACTACAGATGCCACAGTTTAGAAGGGATTTTAAAGTTCATATAATTCCAAGCCCCTGCCATGGGCAGGGATGCCTTCCACTTCAGCAGGTTGCTCCAAGCCCTGTCCAACCTGGCCTTGAACACTACCAGGGAGGGGGCAGCCGCAGCTTCTCTGGGCACCCTGTGCCAGTGCCTCACAACCCTCACAGGGAAGAGCTTCTCCCTAATATCTAATCTCAATCTCCCCTCTGGCAATTTAAAGCCCCTTTGTCCTGTCTCTACAGGCCCTTGTCAAAAGTACCTCTCCAGCTTTCATGTAGCCCTTTTAGGCACTGGAAGTTGCTCTAAGGTGTCCCTGGAGCCTTCTCTTCTCCCAGCTGAGCAAGCCCAGCTCTCTCAGCCTGTCTCCAGAGCAGAGCTGCTCCAGTTCTCACAACATCTCTGTGGCCTCCTCTGGACTCGCTGCAACAGCTCCACATTCCTCTTGTGTTGGGGGCCCCAGAGCTGAATGAAGTGCTCCAAGTGGGGTCTCAGAATATCCATATGATTTCTCCAGCTTGATCCCTGGCTCATGGAAGCCTGCTCATTAGTATCTGCAGACTTAGGCTCATTGAGGAAAGGAGCTCAGCTTCCCACAAAGGCTTTTTTGTTTTTTTTTCTTCAATACCTTTTTTTAGCTGAGGAAGAGAAGAGCCAAATGACACAGCACATCAGTGCTTCTCTTAGCAAGGCTGAAAGCAGTCTGACACATCTTGGGGAGAGAGACATAGTACACAGGAATCAAATCTGGGAGGTTTATAGTGCTGAGCAGGGTTGTAACTGTAATGCCACAGCTATTACAGCCTTGAAAGTATCATAGCCTTTAACTGTTACATAGCTCAGAAATAGAGAACTGGGGGAATATGAGACAAGGGCATCTGCTGTAGGTAGGATTGTGGTGTGCAGCCTTGGAGAGAGATCTTGGTTTGGTGGAAATCCAAAATCATCCTGGTCTTTTTGCTCCTACCGTCAGCATGAGCACTGTTACAGGAGTAATTATAGCCAGGCACTGTGGCCTCCAAGTTTTTGGGATCTCCCTCATCACCAACAGAGCGGTGATGAGCTAAAACAATCAAGAAAAAGCCAACCACAAGAAAGTGATGCACATCTCGGCAGTCTGGGCTGAAGCCCTGCAGAAATTGGTCACACACCTCACTGGCAAGGTGGGGGAAAGCACAAACCCTCTGTGAACTCCAGCCTTTTGTCACTGTCATGGTTTAAGCCCAGCCGGTAACTCAGAACCATGCAGCCACTTGCTCATTTCCCCTCCTTCCTCCCCCTCACTCCCGGAGGGATGGGGAGGAGAATCAAAAGAATTTAACTCCCACGGGTTGAGATAAGAACAGTCCAGTAAGTAAGGTATAACACAAAACCACTACTGCTACCACCAATAATAATAATAATAATAAGGGAACTGAATAAAGTCAATGGGCATGATCGGGTTTGATCCATGGACTAAAAATTGATATGTGTGAGACAGAAAGCGATGGTATATTGAGAAATGCCGGATATGAGCATAACATGAATGGTATGGAATAAGGTGTGGATATTGTCCTGGATTTAGCTGTTACAGTTAATTTTCTCCTTCTTAGTAGCTGGTGCAGTGCAGTGTTTTCGGCTTTAGTCTGAAAACAATGCTGATAACGCACCGATGTTTTTAGTTGTTGCTGAGTAATGCACACACCTATCAAGGACTTTCTCAGTCTCATATTCTGCCAGGGAGGAGGGGAAGACAGGAGGAAGCAGAGACAGGACACCAGACCCAAAGACACCAAAGAAGTATTCCATACCACAGCACATCATGCCCAGTATAGAAATTCCAGGGAGTTACCTGGAAGGCCCAGGTCACTGCTTGGGTCAGGCCGGGTATCGATCATGGTTTAAGCTCAGCCGGTAACTCAGAACCTTGCAGCCACTCGCTCATTTCCCCTCCTTCCTCCCCCCCACTCCAGGAGGGATGGGGAGGAGAATCAAAAGAATTTAACTCCCACGGGTTGAGATAAGAACAATCCAGTAAGTAAGGTATAACACAAAACCGCTACTGCTACCACCAATAATAATAATGATAAAGGAAATAACAAAGGAAGAGAGTACAACACCTCACCACCCACTGACCGATAAATCACCCCACCCAACCAAGCACAGACCAAAACCTCGTCCAACCCTGCAGTGCACTAGCCGTTCCGGGTAACTCTCAGTTACATCCTGGGCATGACGTGCTGTGGTATGGAATACCTCTTTGGTTAGTTTGGTCAGGGGTCCTGTCTCTGCTTCCTCCCGGCTTCCCCTCCTCCCTGGCAGAGCATGAGACTCAGAAAGTCCTTGGTCAGAGTAAACATTACTTAGCAACAACTAAAAGCATCAGTGCTATCAATCAGCACTGTTCCCAGGCTGAAAGTCAAAAACACAGCACTGCACCAGCTACTAAGAAGGAGAAAAATGACTGTTACTCCTGAACCCAGGACACTCCGATGCACAATACAATTGGTCACCACCCGCCAACCGATACCCAGCCAGACCCAAGCAGCGATCTGGGCCTTCCAGATAACTCCCCCCAGTTTCTATACTGGGCATGATGTGCTGTGGTATGGAATACCCCTAGTTTGGGTCAGGTGTCCTGTCTCTGCTTCCTCCCAGCTTCCTGTGCCCCTCCTCCCTGGCAGAGCATGAGACTGAAAAGTCCTTGATCGGAGTAAACATTACTTAGCAACAACTAATCACACCAGTGTTATCAGTGTTGTTCTCAGGCTGAAAGTCAAAAACACAGCACTGCACCAGCTACTAAGAAGGAGGAAAATGACTGCTACAGCTGGAAACAGGACAGTATCCATCCCTTATTCCATACTGTTCCCATCATGCTCAGATCCCATATTTTTCAATATACCATCACTTTCTGCCTCATACACACATGTGCGCGCACACACACACACACAGATATAATTTCTCAGTCCATGGTCCATTCCTATAAAGTTTGCTGAATTCATCCAGTCCATTATTTCAGGCTCCATCTCTTGTAACAGCCTTTCAGGGCAGGAGAGATGGTGTGTAGTGTTGGACTTTTGCCTGCTGACGACAACACCAAACTTTTCTGGACACTGCTGAGCTCATCTTGTTTTGTCGTTCTTTGTTGGGGTCATGATTGGAGGGACGTCAGGGCCAGTCGATGGTGACCTGAGGACAGTTCCCCCACCCATTGCTCTCAGTGTAGTTTTTAACAGCCCATTGTACCGTTATGTTTTCCCAGAGGCTGGTGCGTGGTAGGGGATGTGATATACCCACTCAATGCCATGCTCTTTGGCCCAAGTGTTATGTCTTGCATCCCCTTGAGTGCCTTTGATAGCAGGGAGGCTCCATGGTGCTGCTGCATGGACCAGCCATAGCTCTCCAGAGAGGATTTTCTATGCCCCCTGCTGCTCCACAGACAACGATCAGACCTGTCCAAGCTCCTGCTTGTGGGAACTCTGTTGCCAGCCATGGGTTTTCTTGGTGTTGTCCTTCTTCCCAGCTCAGAATTCTTTCTGATTTTTATTTCCCAAGTGAATTGAAAGGATCTTGGGACTCTCCTGCATCTGCAGAAGCAAAGCCCCAGTCTCTCCCTAGGGTCGCAGCACCCCCCTGTGGGTGGGAGGGAGAGAAGGAGGTGATGGGTGACTGGGTGCTGCTTGTGTCCTGGCAGCTGCAGATGTTCGACATGAACAGCAACAGGAAGCTAGGCCTCTCGGAGATGTTCCGGTAAGGTCATGGGTGGCAAGAAGGAAGCAGTGGGGAGAGAAAGACACCCTGAAACACTCACATCTGCTCCAACTTCGGAGAAGTTTTCTTCTTTAATTTGCTCGTGTTTCAGAGCCAAGAGTCCTAGAATGGGTTGGGTTGGAAGGGAACTTCAAAGCTCATCTAGTCCAACCCCCTGCAGGGAGCAGGGACATCTTCAATTAGATCAGGTTGCACAGAACCACATCCAGCCTGGCCTGGAATGTCTACAGGGATGGGGCAACCACCACCTCTCTGGGCAACTTGTGCCTGTATTTTACCACCCTCACTGTACAAAATTTCTTCCTCACATCCAGCCCGAATCTCCCTCTTTTAGTTTAAAACCATCACCCCTCATCGTATCCAAGAACCATTTTGGTTTAAAAAGTGTCTTTTCCCTGTTGCTTCCCGTTCATCCTGCCCCTTTTGTCTTTCAGACTTTTGCCTCTGCAAGAAAACTGCCTTCTGAAGTTTCAGGCAAAATAAAATTAAAAATAATAATAATAATAGATTAAACAAATCCTATTCCCTGCTCACACCTCGTCCCCTCCCTCACACCTCAGTGTCCCATGCTGCTTCTCAGGGGATGAAGCTGTCCTCGGAGGAGTTCAATGCCATCTTCACCTTCTATGACAAGGTAGGGAGCCAGATCCTGAGAAACTGCCCCAAACAAATACAACTTGGAAAAAAAAAAAACCCAAACCCATGTGGTTTTAGTTGGGTCAATTTCTTGCTCCAATGTGGGGTGTGAGTGCTGGGTAAGGGGTCTGGGGGTGCCCCTTGCACCCATGCCCAGGGTGGTGAGGCTCATGTCCTTCTCCATTCTGATGTTTCTCCCTTGTTATCCAGGATGGAAGCGGCTTCATTGATGAGAATGAGCTGGACATACTGTTGAAAGACCTGTATAAGAAGAATAAGAAAGTAAGTGGGGGACAGAGCCCAGGTGCCCCCCAGACCCCCCTGTGCATTCTCCCCTCTCCCAGCACCATCTCCCACCTGCTGTGTCCACGCTCCCCAGGGACCAGGAAAGATGCTGGTCCAGGTGCCAACCCACGGAGAGGGGCATGTCCCCAACCTAGAGGTGCTCCGCTGGGAGAAATGGAGTCCCTAGCTCCCACCACCTCCCCCCTCTCCTCCTTCCTTTCAGGAGATGAGCATCCAGCAGCTCACCAACTACAGGAAGAGCATCATGAACCTGTCCAATGAGGGAAAGCTCTACCACAAGGAAATGGAGATTGTGCTCTGTAGTGAGCCTCTCATGTAGGACCATCCCACCCCACCCCACCCACCTCTTCCTCCCCAAAAACCAAGCACAACAGAGGAGCACCCACCACTGCAGCACTCCCCCAGCAGCTCTTGGGTCCAAGTTTTGGGGGTGAACTCTTAATTTCACCCCATTCTCCTGGTTGGTTTCATGATCTATATAATTTTGGGGAGTTGCTTGGGTCTTTTCTTGAGGTTTTTCTGGTCGACCAAAGAGAGTTTACAAATAAAGTCAAGTACTGATAGTGCAGAGCCCACTCCTGCTGCAGCCATGGGCTAGGGGGACAGGAGCAGTGGGACCCACACTCTGACCCTCACCCAGATGATGGGGGGGAGAGTCCCCAAGGGTTGTGCCCCTCCTCCCTGTACGGCCCAGTTCAGCCCTGTACAATCCAGTATGGTGCGGTGCAGTGCAGTCCTATATGGCCATGTATAACACAGCACAGCCCAGTATGGCCCAGTCTGGGTCAGTACAGCCCAGTATTGTGCAGTGCAGACCTATATAGTCAAGTACAGCCCAATATATCCCAGCATGGCCCAATACAGTCCTGCATAGCCTTATGTGAAATACAAACTCACTCCTCTAAACAAGATAACAAGGTTTTATTGAGGGATAAAGTCAATAAAGCAAAAGCAACAGTGCTGGGCGCATGACTGTACCCAGAGGCGCAAGTGATTAGTATTTGTTACAGGTTTATATACTTTCACTATTGCATTTGTAACATACATATTCATAATTCCCACGTATAGGCCGGGAATATAACTACCTCCAGGAACTTATTATCATAAATCTCCTCCTCTTGGCATCTGCACACTGTTCTCTGGTGATGGTGGGCAGGGGTCTTGAGCATAAAGTAAGCAGTCTTCCTCTTGTGAGTAGGGGTCTTGAGGATGAAGTAAGCAGTCTTCCTCACAGTGTACTTTTCACCTTTGGCACAGTTGGACGCCCCAGTAATCACACAACTAGCTGAAACCAGCCATATCTGTAATTCTTCTGATAACTAGCAAAGATTTAGAACAGTGTGACCTCCCTGAAAAATTTATTGCAGGATGGGCAGACAAGGAGTATCCCAAGCTAGCAGATGTTTAGGAGGCATTGTCTCTAACTGATAAGTAGAAGGACGGTGTGAAATAACCCAGTCATGTTTAGTGGAGCCACTAAATTCTGTTATCTCACCACAGACTTACAACACAAACATTGTTCTTTAAAGCTAAAGATACTTCAGAAGACTAGCGTGAAACAATGAACTCATGTTTAGTGGGGCCACTACATTCCACAGACATACAACATAAACAGTGTTCTCCTTCTACAACCTAAGTTAAGCTAAAAAGTACTTTATGTTTTTCAGGCACTAGCTTTTCTTATATCAAGCAAATAAAAAACAGACTAGGGACAACATGGGCACTCTCCGGAAGCTAGCGGGAGAACTGGCTACACAGGATTTGGAGAAGGCCGAGGTTCTTACTGACTTCTTTGCCTCGGTCTTCACAGACAAAGGCTCTGATCGCACCACCCAAGTCTTGGAAGGCAGATGCAGGGACTGTGAGAATGAAGACCTTGCGCCCACTGTAGGAGAGGAACTGGTTCAGGACCATCTTAAAAATCAGGTCCATGGGACCTGATGAAATTTATCCATAGGTCCTGAAGGAGCTGGCAAATGAAGTTGCTAAGCTGCTGGTCATCATATTTGAAAAATCATGGCAGTCAGGTGAAGTTCCTGATGACTGGAAAAAGGGAAATATAACACCCATTTTCAAGAAGGGGAAAATGGATGACCTGGGGGACTACAGACCAGTCAGTCTCACTTCTGTGCCTGGCAAAATCTGGGAGCAGATTCTCCTGGAAGGCATGCTAAGGCACATGAAAAACAACAAGGTGCTTGGTGACAGCCAGCATGGCTTCACTAAGGGGAAATCCTGCCTGACCAATTTGGTGGCCTTCTATGATGGGGCTAAGGAACTGATGGACAGGGGTAGAGCAGCTGATGTCATCTACCTGGACTTGTGTAAAGCGTTCGACACCGTCCCACATGACATTCTTGTCTCTAAATTGGAGAGACATCAATTTGATGGATGGACCACTCGGTGGATAAAGAACTGGCTGGATGGCCGCACGCAAAGAGTTGTGGTCAATGGCTCAATGTCCGGCTGGAGACCAGTAATGAGTGGTGCCCCTCAGGGATCGGTGTTGGGACCAGTCTTGTTCAACATCTTCATCGCTGACATGGACAGTGAGATTGAGGGCACCGTCAGCAAGTTTGCCGATGACACCAAGCTGTGTGGTTCAGTTGATACCCTGGAGGGAAGGAAGGCCATCCAGAGGGACCTTGACATGCTTCTGAGGTGGGCTGATGCCAACCTCATGAAGTTTAACCATGCCAAGTGCAAGGTCCTACACCTGGGTCGGAGCCATCCCAAGCACAGCTACAGGTTGGGCAGAGAAGAGATTCAGAACAGCCCTGCGGAGAATGACGTGGGGGTGTTGGTTGATGAGAAAATGAACATGATCAGGCAGTGTGTGCGTGCAGCCCAGAAAGCCAACCGTATCCTGAGCTGCATCAAAAGGAGTGTGACCAGCAGGTCGAAAGAGGTGATCCTGCCCCTCTACTCTGCTCTCGTGAGACCTCACCTGGAGTATTGTGTGCAGTTCTGGTGTCCTCAACATAAAAAGGACATGGAACTGTTGGAACAAGTCCAGAGGAGGGCCACGAGGATGATCAGGGGACTGGAGCACCTCCCATATGAAGATATGGCTGAGAAAGTTGGGGCTGTTCAGCCTGGAGAAGAGAAGGCTGTGTGGAGACCTCACAGCAGCCTTCCAGTATCTGAATGGGGCCTATAGGGATGCTGGGGAGGGGCTCTTCAGTAGGGACTGCAGTGACAGGACAAGGGGTAACAGGTTAAAACTTAAACAGGGGAAGTTTAGATTGGATATAAGGAAGAAATTCTTTCCTGTTAGGGTGGTGAGGCACTGGAATGGGTTGCCCAGGGAGGTTGTGAGTGTGCCATCCCTGGCAGTGTTCAAGGCCAGGTTGGACGAAGCCTTGGGTGAGGTGGTTTAGTGTGAGGTGTCCCTGCCCATGGCAGGGGGTTTGGAACTAGATGATCTTAAGGTCCTTCCCAACCCTAATTATTCTATGATTCTAAGCCCCCCCCCTTTTCTTTTACCTTTACAAATTCTTTTGCTATGTGACTCCATTTTGCTCAAGAGTTCTGGTCCTTTTTGTTGTCTAATCTTGTGTCTTTAGCGAGCTTTGTTTCTGTTACTGTAAACTCATACAGTTATATCCACATAGCCACACCTATGATTTGCAAAACCTAATATATTTATGTGTTTATCACACTTAGATGGTCCCATATGGCTAGATACAGCCCAGTATGGCCCAGTACAGCCCTGTATGGCTCCATATGGCTAAGTACAGACTTGTGCAGCCCAGTATGGTGCAATACAGTCTTGTATAGCCCAGTGTGGCATGATGGTTAATTGCATGTTTTGTACAACTGTATGTATCGATCTGGTGAAACATGGGATTATACATGGAATAATTAATAGTCCTCCAAATATTCCCAATATCAGTATACCGATTTTAGTGATCCAGTCCCCATTTAAAAATTGTCCCCAAGATCCTAATCCTCCTAAATTGATTCCATTCCAGGTTGGTACTGGAACATGGGCTATCTTTTTCATTTCTCTCACAAGCTCACTTATGGCTTTTCCCTCATCATCTATTTCTAAACAGCAATTACTGAGATTGAATTTTCCATAGACCCCTCCTTTTTGAGCTAGCAAATAATCCAAAGCCAAAAGATTCTGGTATATTGCAGTTCTCATTTTAGTATTTTGCTTTGCAACTAATCCTAATGCATCTCCTGTTTTATTTACTACTATTTCTACTACAGCTTGTAATCTTATAATCCAATTCAGCATATATATAGGAGTCCTGTATCCCCAGGACCCGTCTTCAGCCCAAGTTGCCAGATCATAATGAGAAATTATTAATTCAGGTGGCCACTCATTGTCCTTCCAGTTACCAATTTGTAATTCTCTTCTATATCATTTTCTCCTTAGTTCACCTGTTTCTGTCTATAACTGGACTCCCAAGCATTCCCCTCGGTTTATAGGTAATAAAAAGAAACTGGGTCTGATGGTTCCTAATATACATGATCCTGTCCAATTTTGAGGTAAAAATGCAAAGGCTATTTTACCACAGATCCAATAATGTTCATCTGGAGTGGGCCAGACGTTTGGTATGTTAATTCCGTTAGTCCAGTTACTGAATCACTGATTTATTTCTATAGGATTTCCCCATTTTTCCCAGTCTTTCTTTGTTCTGTTCCATATATAACCCCCTTCACAAAGTAAATTTCCTACTGGTTTTCCACCATTTTCTAAATTCTGCCAACAACTTTTCCCAATTATATTCATTTGCAAGATCCATTGTTGTCTCCTATTTTTCCCTTTTCGATTTTTCCAGATTGCAGGGTTGCTTATATTACTCTCCATTGCCTCCCAGGGCCATCTCTCCCCTTGGTTAGTTCCCCCACAAACATAGCAGTTAGTTACATTCAATGCTTTAGCTATATTTTCAGCAAGATTTACAAAGAGATTTTTAGCAACTGTGGGAATTTCATATTGGACTCCCGTTTCCATTTCATGATAGAAGGAATTGAATAATAAGTGGTGTTGTACTGATTCTCTAGATTTTTCTTTAATTATTACTTGTAAAATCACCCCTGGATCTTCTCCAGTTCCATAAATTGATAGTCCAATTTTTACCTCCTTTTGTCTCCATTGTCCTGGATTCTAGATAGTTAGATTGACAGGATTACAAGAATGGGCTGCGCAATTGGGAGAAGTTATTCCCTTTTTAATCTCTGCCCTCAATTGGGTTCCCTTGCATTCTTGGGGCCATCCCCAGGTAGGAGTTGTACTCCAACAGGCACAACTCCATCCAGTATGTCCACTTCTTTCGGACTGACTATCATAATCCCAATCTGCATAACAACCTGTAGGTAAATATGATCTCTCTTTTGGTCAGGGACAAATATATTTTTCACATTCGCTATAATACCTCCTCCAATTCAAGTTTCCACAATTTGAATATAGGTCATCATCAATAGCGTCACAGGCATCAAAGGTTACCCATACAGGTTGGCTTAGATTAGTTATTATTTGGCTTGTTGCCATTAGTCTTCCTTCTGCTGAGTTTGTTCTTTTCTCTATCCAATATTGATAGGGGAGTTCTTTCGGATTAAAACATACCATTTTAGTTCCTTCTTTACAAAGTCCATATTGAGTTTGATTATATATATAGTAGCCGGTTACCATTCCTTTGCATTCATACATGGTGTGATAGATCAGTGTTTGAGAGGTCACTCTTCCTCATCTAGTTGTAGTAACACATTCACTACAGTTGTTGTTTCTAGCAGCCGTGGCAGTTTCCCATACGGGTCTTATCAGGACCAACACCAAAAGAGGTCCGGTCAGGATCATAGTGCTCAGCGGTCACAGCCCCAGGGGTTGAAGCCCTCGGCAGACCTTTTCAGCGGCAACACCTTATTCCCTCCGGTCTTGCCCTCTCTGGTAGGTCAGAGGTATATTTTCCATCGGTTATTATGGCAATAACATTTGCCCCAAAACAACTGTTCCAATGAGGTGATAATTTTACACTGAATGCAAAAGAACTGTAACTGATTTCTCAAAAATTATTCTTGGTCCTGCCTACAAGCAATAATATACTTTTAACAATTGAAACTCTGGGCCCAGTTATACCTGTATTTCCCTTATAATTTTACAAGAGTCAATATGAATTCCCTCAGTTACTCATTAAATCCTTTTGAGGGTCAGCTTGGTGTCTCCAGGTTCAGTCACGACCCTCCATTCTTTTACCGGTCCTTTTACTCGTGACGTGTTTGTCCACCCTTTTTCAGCAGTTCTTATCGCCATTTCTGTGGTTAAAAGAACAAGAAAAGGTCTTTCCCAACGAGGGGACAAACTCTTCTCTTTCCAACTTTTTATTAATACCTTGTCCCCTGGTTGAATTTTATGTATTGAAAATTCCAAGGGGGTGCTTTGTGCTAGCATTCCCTTGGCCCTGAGTTCTTGCATGTTTTTGTTTAAAGTAGTGATATAACGTTGAATAGTAACATCCTCCAACTGGGGATGATCTACTGGTAGTCCCTGGGTATATGGCATCCCATACAACATCTCAAAAGGTGAGATTCCAGTAGTCGAATTTGGCATAGTCCTAATATTTAACAAGGCCAGAGGAAGACATTTGATCCATGACATTTTAGTTTCAATCATTAATTTTGATAGCTGATGTTTTAAGGTTTGGTTCATCCTTTCTACTCTCCCAGAACTCTGGGGATGCCAAGGGGTGTGATAATCCCATTGGATTCCCAAAGCTGTTACAACGCTTTTAAGGACTTTAGAGGTAAAATGAGATCCCTGGTCCGAATCTATTACCTCGATCATTCCATACCTGGGGATGATATTCTCGAGTAATTGTTTCACCACTACCTGAGCCGCAGCTCTAGCAGTGGGTATGGCCTCAACCCAATGTGTTAATTGATCTATCATTACTAAAAGATACTTATACCGTCCTACTTTTGGTAGTTCGGTAAAATCAACCTGTATCCTTTCAAAGGGTCGGTGGGCCAAAGGTCTTCCCCCCTTTGGAGTTTGTCTCATTTGTTTCTTATTAATTTTTTGGCAAGTTAGACATCCCTATATTTTTCGCTTAGCTATTTCAAAAATCCCCATACAGCTATACAATTTTAAAAATTTATCAGTAAGTGCTCGTTCCCCAATGCGCCTGCTGATGCAATCTGTGCACTATTCTTCTAGCATAACCTTTAGGTAACATCTCTCTCTCATCAGGTAATATCCATTTATTGTCTTCTAATTTAGCTCCTAGTCTCTCATATTCTTTTATCTCACTTTAAGAATATGCTTTTAGTCCATTTGTTTGTTTTTCCTCTTTTCCTACACATTCTTTAGTCATTAAAGTCAATAAAGCTGCCCGTTTTGCTTCTTCATCTGCTAAGTTATTTCCTCTGGTTCTAAATTGTAATCCCTTTTGATGTCCTTTAACATGAGTTATAGTTATTGCTTCAGGTTCCCTTATAGCTTGTAATATTTGTTTTATTAATTCTTCATGTACTAACCCTTTTCCTTGGGTATTTATCAAGCCTCTCTCTTCCCATATTTTTCCAAAGGTATGTACTATTCCAAAAGCATATTTTGAGTCTGTGAATATAGTTCCCCTTTTATTCTGTAATCTTTTTAATGCTCTCAACAAGGCATATAATTCACATGCTTGTGCTGACCAACTTGCACTTAATGGGCCAGACTCTATTACTTCCCATTTTCTTCCATTTATAACTGCATATCCTGACTTTCTCTTCCCATCAATTACCCGTGAAGATCCATCCACAAACCATTTTTCTGCTTCCTCTAACTCTTCTTCCTCTAAATCTGGTCTAATTTTTGTTTGCAATTCTATCACATCTATACAATCATGAGTGGGTGTTTCTCCCGATTCTAAAAATAAGAATTGTGCTGGATTTTGAGCTACTGTAGATCTTAGTTCCAAGTCGGGAGAATGGACTAAAATAGTCTCATATTTCAATATTCTGCTATCTGTGAGCCATTTATCTGCTTTTTGTTGGAGGATTCCTCGGATGTCATGTGGGGTATAGACCACTAGGGATCCTCCAAAGGTCGCTTTTCTAGCCTCTTGAACTAATAAAGCTACTGCTACTACTGCTTGTAGACACGTTGGCCACCCTTTACTTACAGGGTCCAAGAACTTTGAAAAATATCCAACGGGCTTTTTACTTCCTGCCCAATCTTGGGTTAATACCCCGTATGCAGTATGATTATTTGTGTCTACAAACAGTTGAAATGGTTTATTTAAATCCGGTAGGTTTAACACAGGAGCTCTCATTAAAGTATCCTTGATGTGTTGGAATTTCTCTTCATCTTCTGGGGACCACTTTATTACATTTAGTGTAAGTTTTTCATATAAAAATTTTACTTTTTCACTATATCCTTCTATCCACTCTCTACAATATCCTAATAATCCCAACAACTGTCGAACCTCCCTCTTTGTCCTAGGGGCAGGTAAGGCTATAATTCCTGCCACCCAATCTGGGTCTAATTTCTTTTTCCCTTTACTGATCCAGTGTCCCAAATATTTCACCTCCGGTTCTGTAAATTGCAATTTAGATTTTGAAACTTTCAATCCCTTTCTCCAAGAAAGTTCAATAGGTCTATAGTATTTTCTCGGACTTCCTCCTTTGATTTTCCAGCTATCAGTAAATCATCCACATACTGTAAGAGTTTCACATTACCCTCAGTTTGGAAAGATGTCAGCAGTTTTTCCAAAGCCTGCCCAAACAAGTTTGGCGACTCTGTAAAGCCCTGGGTTAACACTGTCCATCTTAGTTGCTGTTTTCTACCTGTCTCCGGATCCTCCCACTCAAAGGCAAAATAATCTCTGTTTTTTTTTGCTAAAGGACAAGCCCAAAAGGCGTCTTTTAAATCTATTACACTGTACCAGGTATGTTCTGCTGATACCTGATTCAGTAAAGTGTATGGATTTGCCACCACTGGGAACCGGGTAACAGTTCTCTCATTAACTGCCCTTAAATCTTGAACTAACTGATAACTCCCATCTGGTTTTCTGACCGGGAGAATTGGAGTATTATGTGGTGACATGCAGGGTTCTAAAGTTCCCTTCTGTATCTAATGGTCAATTATCGGTTTCAATCCTTTCCTTCCCTCCAAGGAAATCGGATATTGTCTGATCCTAATGGGCTCTTTTGGATTCGTTATTTCTACTTCCAATGGTTCAATGCTTAATTTTTCTACTTCCCCTTTATTATGCCAGACTTCCTAATTTATACGTTCCTCATCTTTCTCCGTTAATTGGTATAAATTCACCGTAATCACTCCCTTTTCCACTTCCAAATTTATTCCTAACTTTATAATCAGATCTCGTCCTAATAGGTTGTTCTCTGCTTCTTCCACTAATAGAAAATCTCCTATGCAAATTTTCTTTTCAGATTCAATTTCTACATTTTTAATAACGGGAACCCTAAAAGGTTCTCCTTTTGCTCCTATTACTAGAGTTGTTTCTTTACTTATTTGGCATCCCATAGGGATATGCCAAACCGTAGATCTTTCGGCTCCGGTATCAACTAGGAACATAATCTCTTCTCCCTGGGGACCTATCTTTAACTTTATCAAGGGCTCTTTTGTTGTTTTTGTCCCCAGGATATATAGCCCCTGACATCCCTATTCCTCATCCCCAAACATTTTCTCATCCTGCATCCGCTTTCTGCAATTTCTTTTAAGGTGTCCCTTCTTTCCACAATAATAACATTCCGGTACCTCCCTAGAGGGGGTCTTAGTCTTTTCCTTTGGTTCTGTCTGTTTCCTTTCTCGATACCCCGGTCCTGAAACCTTGGGTATCAGTCTGGGTTGTTCTCGTCTCTGAGTTTCCCGCACTGCTGCCACAAATATTTTTGCTTCTGCTTTCTGTTTTTCCTCATCTCTCCGTACGGAGGTGGCTTTCTGAGCCTCCCTTAACAATTCCTGTAGCCCGCGATCTTGGCAATCATCTAATTTCTCCAGCTTTCTTCTAATATCCCCCGAAGATCGTGCCACAAATTGAGTTTTTAAAAGAGCTTCTCCTACTGGGGAAGCCGGATCCACTCCGGAATACATTTGCAACGTTTTCCTTAATCTCTCTAACCAATCAGTAGGAGACTCATTCTTCTGATGCTCACTAAAGGCTTTATTGATATTCTGTCCTCTTGGAACTGCTTCCCTAATTCCTTGTATTATAATTTCTCTCAAGTCTGTCATGTTTTGTCTGTCACAACCATTCTGATTATTCCAATTGGGATTTTGACTAGGCCATTTTTGCTCTCCAGGAGGACCCTGTTGATGTTGCCTTTCCCATTTTCGCATTCCAGCTTGCCTAATCATAGATTTTTCTTCCACAGGAAATAATATTCCCAATATTGACTGCATCTCCTCCCAAGTATAAATATTACGACCTAAGAATTGGTCCAATCGTTCAGAAACCCCCAAAGGGTCGTCTAATAACTGACCCATCTCCTTTTTAAAGGATCTTACATCGCTCGTATTCAGGGGTACTGATACAAATCCAATCCCCCCTCCATTTCCTCCCATCGGCACCTCTCTGAGGGGAAATAGAGTTTCTTTTTCTTTTGTTTCCTCCTGAAAATTTTCATTCTCCTGTATTTTTATTTTACTTCTGGTGTGACTGGAGGGAGGGGAGGATGGGGGAGCTGACGGAGAAGGATTGGGTGGTATCGGTGGGTAAGCGCCTTCCCGATCACCTCTCGAGTCCCACCCTTGATAAAGGGGTGGTAAATTATCTAAAGGCTCCCATGATGATTTATTTGGTTTATTCACCTTCCCTTTCTTTTCTTTTAAGGGAAATAACGAAACCGTTGTAGATGACCCTTTCCATATTGCAGCATTATCACTCTCCTCTTGATTGAAAGGTTCCTTGCCATTTACATATAGATTTAAAGCCTGACAAATCCAATCATCAAAAGACCCGAATATTGGCCAATATAAATGGTCAGGCCGAATTTCCTCTTTGGTCCACACTTCCATATAGTAATGGACCATTTTTTCCTTACTTTTTCCCCTCCTGGGATGGCCAAAAGCCCCAGTACTTAAGTATTAACCCCAAGGGACTGTCTGGGGGTATATCTGGCAATTCGCTCCCTGCCTTATTCCTGGGACCTCTCCGTGGGCCCCTCCCTGGGTTAGAGCTACGGCATTTACTCTGACCCATTCTCCCGCTGGGTGTGTCTCCTCTCACTCAATCACTATCACTTCCCTCCTTCAGCGGCCAAGTCCCTCGCGGGAGATTGGAAACGCCCTTAGAAGAGGTCCACACTTGCTTCACAGATCCCGATGCCCTGGCCCGTATTTTCACAGGTCCAGGATACCCAGTCCGTGTCTCAATCGTGCACAAACACAAATCACCGAGCACTCCTTCTCTTCACCGGCCAATTCCCTCAGGGCAGATTGGAACCACGGTTAGAGGGTCTTCGTGCACAAGAATTACGGGTACCTTATACTGCAGTTTTTACAGGAGCTCGAATTCCTTGGTTATTGCCTCTCTGTTCGTTGATCTCGCCAGACTACCTGGGACTACAACTCCCGAGCCACAAATTGTGGGGCACCTCCTCATAAAAGCTATAGTCCCAAGCAGCCACACAGAGATCACGTCGGGGTCACCAATTTTGTTATAAAAATTTCGCCTTGACCATGATCTGATTTAATTAATTTTTTTATTACAATTGATTAATATCAAGAGGCAATAAGCAAGCAGCGCTGGGTGTGCCGGGGAGTCTCCGCTCCACTCAAGACGCACAGCGAGATTTCTGGGGTACAGTCTCTTATACTCCTCGGTCTTGGGTTTCAGCCAATCCTGTCGTCTCCTTCACCCGAATATCAAGGTGGTTCCTTTTCATTGTTCTCCTCCTGTTGCTGGGGTCTTATCTTCGGGTGAAGAAACTTCTTAAAAAGTTATTGAGTTCCTTGGTAATGCATTAACAGGGGATGTCTATCACAAGCTTAACCACCATCTTAGCCCCCCTAAATTCCATTTCTTATATAGTTACTTATTCAATACACAAGTTTCACCTCATCCTGTGACAGGATGCATCTCTTGATTACCTAACCCCCTTAAGGCATTCAAGAAGTTAAACAAAGTACCCCTTTAATTAGCAAAGCGTTTGAGACATTCAAGTAGTTAAACAAAGTACCCCTTAAAGTAACAAAGCGTTTGATTAAGAAGGATTATTCCTTTGTTTCTTCTTCTCTTTCATCATTGTATTGACAGGAAAATCTAATCATTCTTATACATTCTACACATGATACAATGATTTCAAGGATTTTAGTTTCCACCCAAAGTACAATGATGACAAGGACTCCTAAGTTGCTGACACGAATCATTCCTATATATCTCACAACCCTGTTCTGTAAAGCATAGCCCCTTGCTGCCTTCTGAGACAAATACTCTCAGCCCCTGCTTCTTCGACAGCAGCCTCTTCTCTGCAGGTGTGAAAGAGCAGCTGTCTAGAACTTGTACTTTCTGCCCTTGTGTCCTGGGTTCAGCAGTAGCAGTCATTTTTCTCCTTCTTAGTAGCTGGTGCAGTGCTGTGTTTTCGACTTTAGTCTGGGAACAGTGCTGATAACACACCAATGCTTTTAGTTGTTGCTACGTAATGCTTTCTCCAATCAATGACTTCTCAGTCTCACCCTCTGCCAGGGAAGAGGGGCACAAGAAGCTGGGAGGAAGCAGCGACAGGACACCAGACCCAAACTAGCCAAAGGGGTATTCCATACCACAGCACGTCATGCCCAGTATAGAAACTGGGGGAAGTTATCTGGAAGGCCCAGATCACTGCTTGGGTCAGGCTGGGTATTGGTCGGCAGGTGGTGAGCAACTGTATATTCTTCCCTTGTTATTTCCCTTATTATTATTATTGGTGGTAGCAGTAGTAGTTTTGTATTATACCTTAGTTACTGGACTGTTCTTATCTCAACCTGAGGGTTTTACATTCTTTTGATTCTCATCCTCATCCCTCGGGGGGGGGGGGGGGGGGGAGAAGAAGGGGGATAGTGAGAGAGAGGATGCATGGTTCTGAGTTACTGGCTGGGGTTAAACCAAGACAGTTCTTTGTGGATCCCAACATGGGGCATGAGGGGTTGAGATAACAACAGATCTGACCAGAGTGTGTCTAATCGTATTTGTGATAAGCATTCATTGTTTTGGATTAATAGTCACTTGTCACAATGCTGATGTATTGGCTCTCAGAGTTTCAGCATGTCCTACTTAACTTATAGCCGGTATTTGCTGGGGGGCCTGGGCTAAGGTTCTTGTTTCACTGTACTTTATGGTAATGACTTGTAATACAATAGTCTCATTGATCATGATCATGAAACTGATCTGGCTTGCTTTCCCACTGTGGTCATCACCTCTATACTTCGGAGGGTATATAATGGAATTGTTTAGCAGTTACACATCTTTTTTTCCCTCCTCGGGTGGTCAGCCTATGAAGGACACATTCTCTTACACCCCCAGCTCCCCCACCAGATTATTTATAGCAGCATTTGAGAGTTCTGAAAGTTTTGGATTGCCTTTGAATGGCCTTTTAATAACCTCAAGACCTGCCTGCTGCTTGTGCTGGGAATTGACATGTTGCTGTGCAAATAGTGTTTTCTTTTACCCATGGCCAACCCACTCTGAGAACGGCCTGTTTCATCTGATCTCGAAAGTTAAGCAGGGATGGGTTTGGATCTGGTCTGGGTTTAGACTATGATATAGGAGGGCCACCAAGAGATTTTCCCCAAGGCTGGATAGTCACGAGTGGCAGAGTGTGTGGGATAGTATGGGCAAGTATCTGGGCCAGTGGGCCCCTCCACTGCTTTGGAACTTCACCACTGAACAAGTGTAAAATCCAGAAAAGCTAGTAAAACACTTAAATGCAGTGTGTTGTCATCCTGGTCATACCGGAGAGGGACAAATCATGGCAACATGCTGGGGCTTGGCCTATACCTACAGAGACCTGTTCAACACTATCCAGCAGCTTCAAAAGGAAAAAGTTGTCTCTGGATCTGATGGCAAAGCAACAGACAACACAGCTACACAACCTTCAAGCACAGCAGCTGCACAAACCCCAACAATAGACACTGCAGCCACTCCAACCACAGTGACAGTCACTGCAGCTAAACCAAAGGATGAATTCATGCCAATATTGGTTGCCCCTGTATACAAGGGGAAAAGCAAATGAGAGGCACAAAGAGCAACCCATGCAATGAAGATGAAGAACCAATGCACTTACTGTAGGGGACAGCATCTGAACAAGAGTTATTATTATGTGGATCAGAGGAAGAGAAGGAAGAAGAGCTGACTTCTCAACCCCAGACCTCGATGGAGCTACAGAATATGCAAAAAGATTTCACCTGTCATCCAGAGGAACACATCATCACCTGTTTCTCCGATGCTGGGACAATGGGGCTGACGGTCACGAACTAGAAAGTAGGGAAGCCAAGCAGCTGGGATCACTTACTAGGGAAGGGGGAACTGACAAAGCAATTGCAAAAGAAACGGTCCCTCAGCCTTTGGAGGTGGCTCTTGGCAGCTGTGAAGGAAAGGTTTACCTACAAGAATGATGTTATGAGTCGCTCAGCCAAGTGGACCACAAGAGAGAGTCATCCAGCCCCTGAAGGAATTGGCCATTCTAGAGATGATCTCTCATAGGGTGGATGCCAGGAATGCATCCGTAGATCCATATGAAGTCAAATGTACACGACCCATGTGGCGGAAACTTACACAGACTGTGCCATCATCATATGCTCGCTCACTGGCATCAATGACCTGGAGTGAGGCAGCACCACCAACAGTGCATGAAGTGACTCGTCAACTCCGAGAGTTCGAAGACAATCTCAACCCTTCCATCATTTCAGCTGTGGAAAAACTGTCCCAGGAGTTCAAACAATTGAGAGATGATCTATCCGATCTGTCCACCTCCCCACACGTACCAGCCCACATCTCGGCTATTAACCAGAAGCGTCCTACTGCTCCAGAAGGAAGATATAGGTGGTACATGCCACGGGCCTCCCTATGGTTTTACCTGTGGGATCATGGAGAAGACATGAAAAAGTGGTATGGAAAACCTGCCTCAGTTCTGGAGGAACAGCTGCATGAATTGGAGGAGAACAAAGGTCAAGGATGATCCCCCCAAGGAAGTTGCTGCTCCAGTCTCTGGTGAGCAGGATCCCAGATGGAGAGGAAAAGCTGATTTTACTCCAGCTCCTGTGATAAGGCATACTAATCCCTTTCTACAAGACCTAGGTGGAGAATCTTATAATCACTGTTAGAGGGGCCCTGCTTCCAGACAGGTGGAGGAGAGGGACAATTGGATTTACTGGACTGTGTGGATCAGATGGCCTGGCACATCAGTCCCACAGAACTGTAAGGCTCCAGTAGATACCGGTGCATAGTGTATGCTGATGCCATCAAGCTGCCAAGGGATGGAGCCCATCTATATTTCTGGAGTGACAGGAGGATCCCAAGAGTTGACTGTGCTGGAGGCTGAAATCAGCCTGACTGGGAAGGAGTGACAAAAACACCCTATCCTGACTGGCCCAGATGCTTCGTGCATCCTCGGCATAGACTACCTCAGGGGAGGGTTGTGGAGACAGTGTTCTCACAGGAGAATGGATAATTGGTACATAAACTCTGAAAATCCTGAAAGATACAGCAAGGCCATGAGAGGCCCGAGGAAGCCTAAACAAGCAAGATAAGAAGCTGGATTTCACTGACTAGCACCATCAGCTCGGCTTTCTTTGCTGATGGGGGGGGGGGGGGGGGGGGGGAGTGAATGCAGGGCATTAATCTCTATTTTCTCATTTTTAGTTACCACAGCATATCCTGCTTTCCAGTTTCCATTTTCATAAAGCTGCTGCCATCCACAAACAGTTCGTAGTCCACATCCTTCAGGGATGTATCTTGAAGGTCAATATGACTGGAATGCACCTCCTCAATAGTCTGTAAACAGTTGTGAGTCAGCTCTCCTGCTTCTGGATCAGTTGTCAAAACCACTGCTGGGTTTAAAAGTTACTTTCAGTTCTGCGTCCTCTTGTTCTACAAGCACTGCCTGATATTTTAACAGCCTGCTTAGGGAAAGCCAATGACTGCTTTTCTGTTCCAGAATGGTTGTTACCATGTGAAGTACAAATACAGTCCATTTTTGTCCCAAAGTATTTGACAAAATTTTCTAGTAGAGGCTCTAGTCCTTTTCTTGCTTCCAGTTTTATGGGATATTGTTTCTGTCGTACCAGTCTGATGTTTGGTTTCAGATGAATAGTTACTGGTTCTGCATTTTGTGATCATCCCATTGCTCCAGCAGCCCATACTAGTGGGGTGACTGTGTTCTCCACTTTCTCTGGTATATCTGGCTCCACGTCTGGTTTTTGTAACATAAAAACTCGGGCCTCCACAGCCTTTTCATCAGAAATATGTATCTGAACTTTCTTTAAACATAATTTATGCATGTAGTTTACTCAGTATATCCCTATCCAATAACAGCATGGGACACTTGGGCAGATAAAGGAATTGATGGGTCGACATCTGTTTGCCAATTTTTAAAATTTAAAGGTTGAGAGAAAGGCCAGTTTCCTGTCCACCCTGTCGCACCAGTGACTGAAGATGTTTGTTTGCTTAATTGCCCTTTACAAGTATTTGGAACAGAATAAGTAGCTTCTGTTTCTATAAGAAACTTTACCTTAGTATTCCCCAACTTAACTGTAACTAGGGTCTCTGTTGGGGAGGGTTTCAAATCTTCCCCCAGTCCTCCTCAGTCTTCATCTAAAGTAATCATTTTCTCTGCCTGTCCCAACATTCTCCTAAATCTCTAGTGTTTGTTTTGATTCTGAGGGCATTTTCTCTTCCAGTGCAACCTGTGGAGGCTGTTCACAAACCTGTCCATGTAATCCTTCTTTTCTCTCTTTCCAGGATTCTCCCCCCTTTCCTGCTTTCCTGGGTGAGAGTTACAGCCAACAATTTTCCCTAAACATTCCAGTTTTACTTTGGAGCTTATCTTATGCCCCCCACATATACAATAACCAATTCCTTGTTGAAACCTGACACACTATAACCCACAATACACAAAGTTGTATTATATTAATAATTATATCTATTATTTTAGTAATAATATATATTAATAATTGGGGACTTGAACTGCTTTCCACCACCATTTGAACCATTTCAGGGAACTTTCACCAGAGCAATGGTGGTCCTATTGCCATAGGTCATTATCTCTCCCAATCATATTGGTCCTTTCCTTCCTTCCTTCCTCCGATTCAGGATCAATAGTAGCATATTTATGCATCCCCTCTTTTAATCTTTTCATGACTCCAGAAGGTATTCATTTATATCTTGCTTTATTTCATACAACTTAGACCAGTTCATTGCCTTGGGGACTGCATTCCTAATACTGAATAAAATCCACCTCTGATATTGTTTCAAAGCCTGCCTGTCCTGGTACCGATTAGGGTCCCAGTTAGGATCGGGGAAAAGGTACATGAAGATTCACTGTACCTGCCAATGCACCTGCTGTTATTTGTTGCTCTACCTGTTAGCGTCGAGACAAACACATAACCATCGGGATGGTTATATGAGGTGCTTTATTGAGGCGCCGGGAACCAGGGGTACGCACCCAAATCTGGTTCCAACTCCCATCACATCGCGTTCACAATTTATACACTAAAAATTTCGTAACTAATACATATTCAACACAGATTACGTCATTTACTAATACATATGCATCAAGGATTGCTACATCAGTCTATTACGACATCAGCCTCTTCTGCGCTTTGGCAGCCCCCTCTGGTGGTCGCCCTGATGAAGTAAGGAGTCTTCCTCAGATGAAGCAAGAAGTCCTCCTCAGGTTGTCCTCTTCACCTTTTCTCTACTTGGCTAGGTCCCAATCGTCTTGTGGATGTTAGCATTCTCTTATCTTCACCAGGATGCTTCTGGTATGCCCTTTTTGGCTATCTTAAACTTAGGTTCTGCTTGGGTAGAGTTTTACAATACATACACCCATACTCCCCTCACCATATACAGTTATGTTAGCTCTTGCTACCAAGACTACCATTGTAACATTAAGTTATAGAGTAACTGTGATACAAAACGGCAAAGTTACGACATCTTCTAATATACAAAGCCTCACTATTGATTTATAAATTTCTCAAATATAATCATTTTACTATTTTATATGATTATTTTATTGTAAAAACTTCACCCTCTCTAACATACCAAGGTCCAAGCTGTGAGAGTAATCATATTCCTGTCAACACTCTCGAAAGCATGATGCATAATTACCAGCCGCTTGTTTCCAAATATTCTAACCTATAATGGTAAAGGGAATCCACAGCTTGTCTTTAAAGGTGCAATCACAGTTTCCACTTGTTTTTCCCTAGTTTGCCCTGCTGTAGGGCAAAATCCTTCAGCCCCTGTGGAGACAGTGTTCTCACGGGAGAATGAATAATTGGTACATAAACTCTGAAAATCCTGAAAGATACAACAAGGCCATGAGAGGCCCAAGGAAGCCTAAACAAGCAAGATAAGAAGCTGGATTTCACCAAGTTAATGAGAACTGTGGACTGTTGGCAAGCTTTTAAGGTCAAGTTCCCACACCTGTGCTTAACCAATTATATGCTAGTTTCAAAGGGTCTTCAAGACATGTATCCAATCATAATATGCCAAATCACTGTAAGTGCATGTAAGAAATAGTATTTAAGGTGTTAAGGTTTTGTAATAAAGGGCTTTTTGTCTGATCATGTTGATCTCTGACTGAGTCCATATATATTCTGCGGCAATTGGCACCCGAACAGGGACCCCCCTTATTTTTCATATTGAAACTGAAGGAATTAAAGCACGTGGCACTGAAGAAAGTGGAAAACGCGGAGCCACAGGGACGTCGGCTGGGTTCGATCCAGCAGGACCAGGATTGGGAGGTAGTCACCTCGGAACGGAGCCTAGTGAGCCCGGAAGACACTGCGCAGTGCAAACAAGGTAACAGCCGACAGGGTCTGGAAGAGGGTTAGGATGGGAAAAAAAAAATGGTCATCCTTAAGCTCTTCCAGCATATCTTCTCAGTGAGAGGGATAGAATATGACGATAATCTGTTAAAAAGGTTGTTGCTCTGGAGTAAAGAAAAAGAGCTGATCCAGGGGGTTAATGAACCTTTTGATCTCGGGACTTGGAAAAAAATTGGGGCACGCCTGTGGGATCAAGTTACTTGTGGGTTTAAGGAGGTGAAGTCTCTTGCTGCCCCCTGGTTACTACTAAAAGGGACTCTAGCCGCAATGAAGGCTGAGAAACAGGCGGCAAAATCTGTTTTTACAGCTCTCTCTCACTCGCCTTCACAACAGCAGGGCTCGGCACCTACATTAGATTCAGCACCCGGTGCTACAGCCATGGTAGTGTCGCCTGTTTCGGGCATAAAACATTCTGGCCAAAAAACGGCACGCAGTACAGTACGAAAATTTGAGGACCCTGCGCCTTTCCCCCATCCTGTGTCGACAACACCTTTACCGGCGGTAGCTCCAGCTGATAGGAGCCAGTAGCGGCTACTGAGCAACCGAATGTTAACCCTTTTCGTGCTGCTACTGCCCCTAAACTTAATCTCCAAGATTTTTTTGCCGGGGTGGGACTCTCCTGAGGAGGAGAGCATAACTCCAAATAAATACCCACCTCTGCCACCTACACCACCACTTGCATTGCTCCCACCGGAGCCGCAAAATGAGTGGAACTGGGGACAATGGACAAAATCCTTAGATAAACAATTGCAGGACTTGCGGGACCGTCTGGACAAATTGGGGGAGGAGAGGCAGCAAGCCCCAGAAAAAAACGGAAAAAACAGAAAAAACAGATAAGATCAGTCCGTGTGATGTGCCCTTACCACCAACTCCTACATCTAATAAAGCTAATCCGAGTGCCATGAGATGGTGAGGCTGCATTAAGGATGCAATTATAGACGGTACTATTTTACCGATAGATGTTCCCGCTGCATTCCCTGTTATTATAAATTCTCAGGGACAGTCTGTCTGGACTCCTATGGACTGGAAAGCTATGAAAGGAATTAAGGGAGCAATTACTCAGTATGGGTTGTCTTCCTCATATACACAGCAAATGTTATCTGCTTTCTTTTCTAGTAATGTTACTCCAAATGATTGTCTCAGAGTGGCTGCAATTTTATTAACTCCTTCACAGCTCCTACATTTTAAAAGTGGGTTTGAGGAGCTTGCTGCAAGGGCTGCAGATGAGAATTCAGAGTGTAATCCTCATCACCCTTTGCACGGTGTTTCATCTGAAATGTTACTGGGAAAGGGACAATTTCACCCTGATGGAGTACAAGCTTGTATGAAAATTGAAGTTTTACAGCAAGCACAGCAATTGGCTTTAGCTGCTCTGAAAGCTGTGCCGGAAGCGGGAAAACCTAATCCTTCATATACATCAGTAAAGCAGGGACCTACTGAGCCCTATATGCAATTTATTGACAGATTGACAGAGGCTATCGAGAAGAATATTGATCTGGCATCTAATGCTAAAGAATCGATGCTTATGTCTCTGGCTATGGAAAATGCTAACCCAGCTTGTAAGCGTATTTTACAGGTTTTGCCAAAATCTGCTGGTCTACAAGAAATGATGGATGCATGTTCTAAAGTGGGCACAGCAGAAGGAAAGGCTGGATCCATGGCTACTGCCTTCGCCGCTGCTGTTAAACCCTTTTTACAACAAGGTCAGGGTGATCGTGGGGGTACTAAAGGTATGAGATGTTATAATTGTGGACGGATGTTGCATTTTAAAAAGCAGTGTACTGTAAAGAAAATCAGTTCAGCAACCCACCCCCCTCAGTGTGGTGTTACTGATCTTGCAGACAAACGTATTAAATGTGACAAATTTGGCCACAAGACAATTGAATGTCTTTGAAAGTTTAAAAAAGACGGAACCCTGTTGGGAAACTTGAATGTGAGTGCGATGCCACCCCGTGTGACAACCCAAAATCAGGGTGTCTGGACTGCATCCCCTCCGCCACCGCAGGGAGTGCAGGAGTGGACGTGGCAACAGCAATAGATTTTACCATAACTGATACTTCTGTTCATTGTATTCCATCTAAATTAAATGGGCCTCTTGGTCATGGGTTATGTGCTTTGCTACTGGGACGATCATCAACATAAGGAAAGGAATCTTTGTATTACCCTGTGTAATTGATGCTGGCTACACTGGAAATATTGGGATCATGGTGCAAACGCATGCTCCTCCGGTCAACATCCCTGAAAATTCGAAAATAGCTCAAATCTCAAATGATGATCTGACCGATCTCATGCCCCTTTTAAAGGGTGAGTCAAAGGAAGATCAAAAAAGAGTTCTATCAAAAGCTCAGTATGAGGCCTTAGATCACATCATGACAAAAATCACTAATCTTGTCCCGATTGTCAAGGCCAAGCAGTAGGTATAGGCCTTGGAGTCAACCCTCAAGGCCTCCAGCTGTGACAAATGGATGTGACTCATGTACCCTCTTTTGGGAAAATGAAATATGTCCATGATACTATTGACACTATTCTCTTACAGGGCAAGCTATTATTGAACGAACACATCAAACTTTGAAACAGTTGTTGGAAAAACAAAAAATGGGGGAAGAAGGACTTACACGGGTAGCAAGGATACAGAAACCTGTATATGTTATGAATTTTGTGCAATTGACAGGAGACTTTAATGACTCCCCTGCTATAATACATGGTCAGGCATTAGGTTCAGGTTATATGACTAAAACTCCAGGTATTCTGGTCCAGTAAAAGGATTTGGAAACCGGCATTTGGAAAGGTCCTGTGAAAGTAAAACTAACTGGTTGAGGTTATATATGTGTAATTACAGATTCCGGTCTGCGGTGGGTGCCAGCGCGATGGGTGAAACCCTGGAAAGAGTCAGCACTGCCCCAGGACACCCCCCTTGTCAGTGATTGAATTAATTGAAATTTCAGCTTATGACTTCCATTTTATGGATGTTTTCAGTCCTCCTTGAAGTGAAGAGAGCAATCTTTTTTACGTTAAAGTAAAAAAAAACAAACCAAACAAAAAAAAAAAAAAACAAACCATCCACTCCACCACCCCCCACCCCCCCCCCGAACCTACAGTGAGACAAACACAGGATACAGGCGTATTGTGTGTGTTTTTGGTGGTGGGAAGGTCGTTCGTATGCTCTTATCAGGGGTACTGGGAATACCGTGACTCATTTAATACAGTCTCTCTGTGATACTCATGAACTAGAAGTTGGTAAAAATAAGTATGTCCAGGTTTCTATCAACCTTTGGAGACTTCTGTAGATATTGCTGGCCACTTCTCCCAACATAGGCTGGCCACCTGTGTCGGAATGAGTGTGCATTTTCGTCAATATAAAAGCCCAAGCCTCATGCACTGTGGAGGAGGCAGAGCCTCTGCGGGGCCGCCCGTTAAGGTTGAGCCTGCCACCTCGCACTGCAATGATGCTTCTCAGAGCTGTTTTTCTGTTAGTCTCCACAGGGTCCTTACGCCACGTTCTGTACGTGGGACTGTGTAGTGGGAGTAATAACTGTCTTTTTATTTTTCAAATATTGTACTTGTGTGGAGTGTGCTTGTGGGATCCCACACGCGTGTGTGTGTGTGTTGAGGGCAATCGGTGTTTTGTGTATTGCTGGGTTCACGTAAAAGTTTTTAACGGGTAGCTGTTTAACATTTCGGGCATGAAAGAGTTAATGTAAAAGTGCGGCTGCTGGCAGGTACTTATTGTTGCTGCTGAAGCAGGCAGGCGGCTGTAGCTGCTGCCGAGCAGGACGGCTCTTTTGCAGCGAAAAAAAAAAAAAAGAGCAATGATGCTGCAAATATGCAGTTTAACTTGTCTACTTCTCAAGAACTGATAACCTGGGGGAGGGGTATATTTGTGTCCACCTGACTACAAGTCCAAGGTCGATGGTGACTGCCTGCAAAGTTTGTCAAGCCTTGCCATGAGCTCGACAAGACAAATGGAAAAACCTGATGCTTCAGCTACAGGAGCTGACTGTGAATACCCCAAGCAGAATGAGATAGAGGAAGAGAAAAAACGAATGATTGCAAAACATCACTTGGGGGCAACTGAAAAGTAACATCCTGAATATGTGTGCTTGTAAAGTAGATATTATTAGAGGTTGTAATTTTGTGTATGAAACCACCTGTATTTACTAGCTAGTTGCTAATAAGAAACTACACCTTGTATTGTATAGATTGGTCACTTGTAAAAGAGATGTTAGAGTATGGAAATTTGCAGTAGCTGCTAGAAAATGCTAAGGCAAAAGCTAGAAAGATTTTAATACAATGGTAGTGTTATAAAGCAGGTGATGGAACAAATTAAGAGGGTGAGAGAATTCCACTGGTAAGAAATTTCTTTGGCTAGTCCCTCGCTTCCATCAGCATCTTCAACATGCTGCTGCACCCTGTAATAGTTACTCTGCTAATGTAAATTTGTGTGTGCCTTGCTGTAGTAGCAACCTGTTACTGGATGAAGTAGGTGAAACTCTGCATTGACAACAAGGTGGTAGGACTGAGGATGACAAAATGCCTGCTACCACAATCAAGGGCAAGACTGGGTTGGCCTCTGTGTTTGCCACCAAGAAGAACCTTTAGCTCCGCTGTTGGCTGCAACCGAGCAGGCGTGGAGCGGTGGGGACACAAGCCATGCCAGAGCTTGATGTGAAGGATGGCCTCCCCTGTTACCAGAGAGCCATAGAGGAGAAAAAAGGGGCAGGCCCAGCAGCCTGTAGTTGGCATATGTTGGAAATATAATCTAGCCCAAATCCCCTGCTCAAGTAGGGTCACCCAAAACATATATAAAACAAAAAGGAGGAGATGTGGAGACAGTGTTCTCACAGGAGAATGCATAATTGGTACATAAACTCTGAATAATCCTGAAAGATACAGCAAGGCCATGAGAGGCCTGAAGAAGCTTAAGCAAGCAAGATAAGAAGAAGCTGGATTTCACCAAGTTAATGAGAACTGTGGACTGTTGGCAAGCTTTTGAGGTCAAGTTCCCATGCCTGTGCTTAACCAATTATATGCTAGTTGCAAAGGGTCTTCAAGACATGTATCCAATCATAATATGCCAAATCACTGTAAGTGCATGTAAGAAATAGTATTTAAGGTGTTAAGGCTTTGTAATAAGGGGCTTTTTGTCTGATCATATTGATCTCTGAGTCCTTATATATTCTGTGGCAAGCCCCCTTCTAATATTGTCAGTGGCTGTGTTTGTGCTTGATTCTGAGTGACCAAGCCACCTGGGGGTTCACCGATTTGTTTCCAGTGTTGCAAAATGCAACCCAGTGGGGATTTCTTCATAACCCTCTATGGAGGCCGTGGTCTTGACCTCCACCTAGATTCCAGATTGTTGCAAAACACAACCTAATGGGGACCTTTTCAGGATCCTCCCGTTTGGAGGCAGTGGTACCCATGATCCTGACCTTCTCCCAGATACCAGAGTCCAAACAACCAAAACCAAACTGCCTTTTACCCACTGTGCAGGGCATCCCACTGCACCTTACGTGGAAAGGGACCAGAAAGAATGCCTTTTTAAAGAAATAAAATCAGGGGTCCTACTGAGGTCCCAAGTTGGTCTGGGGAGCTTTGGTTCCTTTCAGGGAAACTCCCCCGACGCTGGTGTGAAGGTCCCAGAGACTCCTGGGATCTGTGGAAACACAGCAGAGTGTGCCTGTTCGGGAGCTAAATTATTGCTGTTGAGACAAGGAGGCACAAAATCACAAAATTAAATATAACCCTTTGTAAATAAATAGAATCTGTTTTAAGTAACATTAAGTTTGATGGCTTTGTAACAGTAGCAATGAAAAATAACTGAGGTACATGTTTCACAGAAAAAAAATTGTGGAGTGCAGCTAGAGAACATACTGAGAATTCTTGTATAAGATAAACCGTTGTAGTTGAGGTAGTTTTAGGTCCTTATGACCTTAGTACAAAATAAGAAAAACAGGATTTGGGGATGGGGAGTATCTGGGACTATCAGGTGTCCAGGATGGGCTGCAGCTAAACTAACTGATAAGTAGAAGGACAGGATGATTATTGTGTCTGCAGTGTCACTGAAACAATTAAGCTGGTATAAACATTATCTACTGCACATGCTTCAAAGGCTGCCAGAAGTGATGAAGATTGTTGGAAGAAGTAAACGACCCTCAGAGACCACCACCACAATTCTGTACACATGCGGGGAACTTTCTGCAAAATTATGTAATCCATACGTAGCCTCATGAATATGTATGTATGCCCAGTGGCTATAAAAGGACGGCTTGTGTGGCAATTGGGAGACACACTTTAGGAGGAGCTATCCCCTGTGTCTCCCGGCGCTGCAATAAAGAATACCTGCTTGTCAGCTTGAAAACTTTGTTGGCAAGTTTGTTCCTGGAGTTTTCTCCGAATCAATTTGGCACCCCAGATGGGACCTCCTCTGCTCGGCTGCAGGACCCGCTGAGGACAGGGCTCCCTAGGTCACTTGGGAGTTTTTCCCGGAGGGACCCCTTGACTCATTTGGATCACTGTGGGAGCAGACAAGGACCATCTTCATAAAGGGTATTCTTTTCTTTTATATAGTCTGTAAGGTACTAAATTCAGTTGGTAAACATACGCAAGGTTAAGAAGCCTTCCATAAACCAAGATAGGAAATCTCATAGTGTCGTGGTTTAAACCCTATCCGGACAGCTTGTTCACTCACTCCCAGTGAGTGGTGCCAGGCTGAGAGCAATCGAGGACCCCCCCCCCCGGGGATCTCCCCTTCCCCGCTCCCGTGAGGGATGGGGAGGAGGATCGAAAGAGTGCAACTCCCACGGGTTGAAACAAGAACAGTCCAGCAACCAATGTACAACACAAATCACCACCGCTACTACCAATGACAACAATGATAAGAGAAAATAACAAGGGAAGAGAATACAATACCACCGGCCAAGAAATGAGTCCGACCCAGAAGCCCGTGTCCTTCCAGGTAACTCCCAGTTAACCCCCACCCCGGCCATGACGTGCTGCGGTATGGAATACCTCTTTGGCTAGCCTGGGTCAGGCGTCCTGTCTCTGTTTCCGCCCGGCTTCCCCTCCTCCCTGGCAGAGCATGAGCCTCACAAAGTCCTTGGTCAGGGTAAACATCACATAGCAACAACTGAAAACATCTGTATCACCAGCACTGTTCCCAGGCTGGAAGTCAAAACACAGCACTGCACCAGCTACCATGAAGGAGAAAAATGACTGCTACTGCTGAACCCAGGACACGTAGGTAAAGGTGTATACCCGGCTGCTAGCATCCGTTTGGTATACACCCACAAGAAGCAGGGAGCATCTTGTGGTTTGGGTCCTACAAGACGCAGGGGGTGTCTTGTGGAAGCAGTTTTGGATCTTATTGATATTCAACTTATTTTGTGGCTTGTTATACTGATGATTTTGGTCTTGTGATTTTGGTATTGGTGACAGGATGTTACAACTATGTTATTATAGAATCATAGAATAGTTAGTCTCTTTCTCAAGTGTTGTAACTGTGTGGAGTGTGCCTGTGGGATTCCTTGTGTGTGTGTGTGAATGTGAGACTGATAATGGAAAATCAGCAGAGTGGAGAGATCTTGAAAAAGAGTCCTTTGTGGTGTATTTGGGCACATTGGAAAGAATTGGGAGGGTCTCCCAGGGGCTCAGCAAATAAGAAAACGTTGATAAAATATTGTAACCAATGGTGGACTTTGTATGCTTTGGAAGATCACAATAAATGGCCTAAAAATGGAACTCTGAACTATGATTCATTGTTAAAATTAATGTTGTTTTGAGGCAACAAGGAAAATGGGATGAAGTAATGTACGCAGGTATGTTTTTCACATTGCGAAACAACCCGGCGTGACAGACAGAATGCATCCCTTAATTTTGGCTTTGTAAAAGGACAGGGAAAGCCAGAAAGCTAATCTGGGGAGATGTTGTTCAGCCTGTGATACTGGGGAAAGATGTCTAAAGTAAAAAAAAACAAAAACAAAACCAGAGTAATCAGGAAGATAGTTTGGAGAATCATGTATCACAGGTATCTCTGAGAGGAGCACCCTCTGCATCTGTCCTATCTAATATTGATAAGGAGGAAGAGGTTGCTGTCACTGGCAACAAGCAGCAGGTTCACATTCAGAGTTCAGAAAGGGTTAAAGCAGAAGTGCTGTTGCAGCAGCAGGCATCTGCAGACCCTGCAGAGCAGGGTGAGCAACTGTGAAAAAATTAAAAAAGGGAAAACCAAGGGGGAAAGGAGGGGAGCTCATGCGGCTCCTGTGTTTGAGCATGGGATGAGTGCTGGGGCAGGCAGAGGTTAAAGAGTGAATTATTCTGTGGGAGCGGATCAGTGTGAATACTGTAGGGAATTTGGAGGTTGGAAGTGAGACTGCCCTAGAGGGAATACCCACAGGATGGCTCCAGTGACTGAGTTGGAACTAGACTGACAGGGACCTGGGGAACATACCCAAGCAGATCCACTGGTTAAATTAAAGCTAGGAAGAAGAGGAAATAAAGTGAAATTTTAGTGGATACAGGAGCAACATATTCAGTGTTAAACCAGAGGGAAAAGAATTTGTTACAGATGCGGGAGATAATGGCCACCAAGGAAAAAAAAAAAAAAGGCATTCTTTCTGAAACCCTTAAAGTACAAATTGAGAAAACAAATGGGAATGCATGAATTTTTATACATGCCAAAATCTCAAAAATCTTTATTAGGGTGAGAAGCAACATTTAAAAAAGGCAAAATGGAATTAAGTGTTAAAACCAATCAATTAATTGTAGGTTTGAGTTTATTTTTAATTCAACAGAAAAGCAGAAAGGAGGACCTCCCTGAAATAGAAGAAAACTTTAATCAGGTATGTCTGGGAGTATGGGCATCTGAAGTTCCAGGTAAAGTGAAAACTGCTTGGCCTGTTAAAGCAGAAATAAAAAGGGGGGCCTGCACAATTAGAATAAAACAATATCCCCTAAAATTGCAGGAAAGGGAATTAAAAAATCATTGATAAATTTTAAAATATAGATTATTAATTGAATGTGAACTGGAATATAATACTCCTATCTGGAAAATAAAGAAATATGATGGGAAAAGTTGCAGATTGGTTCAAGATCTTAGAGCAATCAGCAAAACTGCAAAGGATATTCATCCAGTAGTAGCTAATTAGTATGATTTATTGACTAAATGGAATAATAATCAGAAATGGTTTGCCATCCTGGATTTAAAGGAATCTTTCTTTTGTTTAACATTGGCCAAAGAAAGCCAGAATTTATTTGCTTTCGAATGGAAAATCTTGACACAGGAAGGGAAACTCAATTAACTTGGACGGCATTACCTCAGGGGTTTAAAAACAGTCCAGCGATTTTTGGAAATCAGCTAGCATGAGAACTAGAACCATGGAAACCACTCACTCAGATGGGGACTCTGTTACAATATGTGGATGAACTATTAATTGCCACAGAAACAAAGGAAGAATGTATCCAGTGGATGGTGGGATTATTGAATTTCCTGGGGCTGAATGGTTCTCGGGTATCCAAACAAAAGGCCCAACTAATTCAAACCTGAGTTTCCTACTTGGGATATGAAGTAACAGAAGGACAGAGAGAACTTGGAACTGCTAGAAAAGAAGCCATTTGTCAAACTCCATGACCGTCGACCGTCAGTGAGCTAGGGACGTTCCTGGGAATGACCGGATGGTGTAGACTTTGGATCCATGATTATGGAGTTCTGGGAAGACCACTATATGAACTGTTAAAAGGAAACCCTCCCTCTTTAAAATGGACTGATTCAGCAGAGGAGGCTTTTAGAAATTTAAAAACATAGCTAATGAGAGCTCCAGCTCTGCGACTTCTGGATGTGACTAAACTGTTTTGGCTATATTCCTATCAAGAACAGGGAATAACTTTGGGAGTCCTCACTCAGAAATTAGGACCCTATAGAAGGGCAGTGGCGTGTTTTTCAAAACAGCTGGATGAAGCGAGCAAAGGATGGCCTGGATGCCTAAGAGCTGTGACAGCAGTTATCATGAATATTGAAGAGGCTTGCAT
The DNA here is from genome assembly GCF_033815535.1 of Pezoporus flaviventris. Taxonomy (NCBI): domain Eukaryota; kingdom Metazoa; phylum Chordata; class Aves; order Psittaciformes; family Psittacidae; genus Pezoporus; species Pezoporus flaviventris. The sequence goes on along the minus strand of NW_026892673.1, from coordinate 643,261 downwards.
ATTCACCTTGGGACAAAAATTACTGTACTGGTGTCCTGTAAGCGGCGAGGAGAAGCAGACAGGCCAACCCAATATGGGTGATAAGCAACTTCTACTTCATTTGTGACGCAGTTCACACATATATAGGAGTGGTATTCAGCCACTCCTTCTTGGCACAACAGTATTGGTTAGCCCCCCACAGCTTCCTCCACATTCTCCTCCCAGGTCCGGTCTCTGGCTACCTGTGGGGGCCACCCCCTGCCTTGCTTGCACAGTCCTCCAGAACTCTATGGTCCTGCTCTTAGAGTCATTCTGCAACAGTGTCCCATATTGTATCAGCAGTCCTGGAACAGAAAGGAGCCCACTGGTTATCTCCTTCACGTTTTTTTTAAAATACCAGGCCACCCTTGTGCAACACAATGATATAGAAATTGTGGTCATTAATGTGAATCCAGCATCCTCTTTGCAGGAACAATCGACAGAACCACTAACACACGACTGCTTCGCCACTATAGAGACTGTAAATTCGAACCGACCAGATTTGATTCTTGGTTTACTGACGGTAGTAGCTTTATGAAAAATGGTGAATGAAAGGCACCACTTCACAGGTGCTAAACCTTTACCCACAAGCACCTCTGCCTAGAAGGCAGAAATAATAGCATTAATGAGAGCCCTGGAATTGGCTGAAGATAAAAGGATAAATATTTGGACTGATTCTAAATATGCATTTGGTGTGGTCCATGCACATGGTGCCATCTGGAAAGAATGAGGACTTTTGAACACACAAGGGAAACAGATTAAACATGCTACAGAAACTGCTGTTCAGCTACCTGAGGAAGTAGCTATTATGTATTGTAGATGGTATCAACAAGGTGACCCTAATCAGAAAATTGGAAATAATTTGGCCCATTTTGAGGCCAAATGAGCATCTGAACAATCTCAAATCATGTCCTTAATCCCTGATGGCAAACTAACAATTGAGAAATCTGATCCTAAATATTCAAAAGAGGATAAAAAGTTGATTGAAGATCTGAAAAGACAGGAAAACAAAGAGGGTTGGGTTCAGATACCTGATGTGCTAATTGTAATTCCCTATAATCAACTCTGGAAGCTAGTTCAGGAGGAACATAATAAAACAAATTGGGTGAAAATAGAAATCAAATTGGGACAATTGGGAGAGGAAGTTATCTGGGACAGCAGTGGCAAATAGATTTTTCTGAATTACTGAGAAAAGGAGGTTATTGATATTTGTTGGTGTTAAAAAGAATATTAGGGACAAGAGCTGTGGAGACAGTGTTCTCACGGGAGAATGCATAATTGGCACATAAACTGGATAATCCTGAAAGATACAGCAAGGCCATGAGAGGCCCGAAGAAGCTTAAGCAAGCAAGATAAGAGGCTGGAATTCACCGAGTTAATGAGAACTCTGGACTGTTGGCAAGCTTTTGAGGTCGAGTTCTCACGCCTGTGTTTAACCAATTATATGTTAGTCACTAAGGGTCTTCAGGACATGTATCCAATCATAATATGCCAAATCACTGTAAGTGCATGTAAGAAATAGTATATAAGGGGTTAAGGATTTGTATAAAATGAACAAGAAGCATAACTCATATTGAGTCGTTCTCTTGATTCCGGTCGCTCTCTCCAACATTTGGCGCCCGAACAGGGACTCGAGGTTGGACTCGGACTTCTTCAAACTGTGTCCAGCCGTTGTGGCAAAGGCACAGACAGAAGAAGCGGTTGAGGTTGGACTCGGACTTCTTCAAACTGTGTCCGGCCATTGTTGCAAAGACACAGACAGAAGAAGCGGAGGAGACGACAGGTGCAGGAACGTCTACTAGCAAAAGCGGTGAAGCTCGGCTAGAAGAGACAGCTGTTGTGGACGGCGCACCCACGCCTCCACAGGTAAGACCGCACTCTAAAATCTGCTATGGATCAAGAGGCGGCACTCACACTTTTAGAACAATTACTTGCTAAGCGAGAGGCTAGTGTGAGTACGAAAAATCTCAGAGAGCTATGTCGGTGGGCGAAGGAGAAAGAACATCTTAAGGACCCACAGCTAATGTTCAGTATTACTGAATGGAGGGAAGTTGGGGACTTTTGTGGAACGCTACTATTGAAGGAAATAAAACTGCTAAAGAGGAACAGGTGGTGGTGAAGCTCCTCCAACACATTCTCTCTAAGAGAGGACTGCAATATGATAGTGCCGCCTTACAGAGGCTGTTAAAGTGGTCCTGTGATCGCGAGTTTAGTAAAGGGATCAAAGGTGCACAGAAACACTCTACACTTTGGAGATTGGTGTTTGAGACTTTGAAAGAGATGAAATTGGAAAGGGCGGCGGCAGCTTCTGTATTTGCCACCACAGCTCCAGAAGGGGTTGTCTCCCCTAACCCCCTTCATAGTGCTGCGGCTATGACTTTAGTACCTCCTGTGGTACATGGAACGGCGCCGAAAAAATCAACACCCGGAGCCGATGAAAGCAAGAGCCACGTTTGCAGATGGCCACATACCGAACAAGAGACACCTGACAAGAAAGACATAGCTGCGAACAACGGAGCACCTGAGTTTGACCCAGAATCAGACTTCGAGTCCCCTGAATCTGAGCCAGATTTATATCATCTGCTTCCAGACTCTGACTCGTCGTCTCCCGGGTCGGTCTGCTCAGCTCATCAGCAACTACTCACTGGCCTTTGAGACGTTCAGCTGCAATAATTGATGAAAAAGTTTGAAGCCCTAGAGATTCGGATTGAGACATCTCCATCGGCACCTCCACCTTATCCTCCGTAAAACCCCTCCTTAAAGAAGGCAAACAGGGGGAGGGGGTGGGAGAGGTATCAGGGGGCGCAAATCCTGCACACTGTTGGCACTGGTTAATCAAAGATGCGATTATTACTGGTGAATTTTCTGCAATGGGCCTCTCTGCATATCCTGTGTTTACTACACAGCAGGGGGTTAAAGAGTGGGAAGCTTTTGATCTCAAAATAGTTAAGGAGGCGTGACAAGCAGTGACCACATATGGGATAAAATCCTCTTATACTCAAGCTGTATATGTTATGATTTTTTTTTGCGATTGACAGGAGACTTTAATGATCCCCCTGCTATAATGCATGGTCAGGCATTAGGTTCAGGTTATATGACTAAAACTCTGGGTATTCTGGTCCCGTACAAGATTTTGGAAACCGGCATTTGGAAAGGTCCTGTGGAAGTAAAACTAACTGGTTGAGGTTATATGTGTGTAATTACATTACAGTCTGCGGTGGGTGCCAGCTTGGTGGGTGAAACCCTGGAAAGAGTCATCACTGCCCAAGGAGAGCCAGGACACCCCCCTTGTCAGTGTTTGAATGAACTGAAATTTGAGCTCAGGACATCCGTTTTATGGATGTTTTCAGTCTTTCTTAAAGGGAAGCGAGATCAGCGCGGGATATAGACGTATTGTGTGATTTTCTGGTGGTGGGAAGGTCTCTCGTATGTTCTTATCAGGGGTATTTGGCATACTGTGACGGACCGTGGACTTGGGACCCCATATACAACTCATTCGATACAGTCTCTCTGTGATACTCATGTACTAGAAGTTGGTAAATATAAGTATGTCCACGTTTCTATCAACCTTTGGAGACCTTTATCGATATTGCTGGCCACTTCTTCCAACATAGGCTGGCCACCTGTGTCGGAATGAGTGTGCATTTTCGTCAGTATAAAAGCCCAAGCCTCATACGACGTGGGGGAGTCAGAGCCTTTGCGGGGATGCCCGCTAAGGATGAGCCTGCCACCTCGCACTGCAATGATGCTTCTCGGAGCTGGTTTCCTGTTAGTCTCCACAGGGTCCTTGTGCCCCGTTCTGTACGTGGGACTGTGTAGTGGGAGTAATGATTGCCTGGATTTTGTGCTTCAAATATTGTAGTTGTGTGGAGTGTGCTTCTGGGATCCCACACGTGTGTGTGTGTTGAGGGCAGACGGTGTTCTGTGTATTTTTTTGTTGTTGGGTTCATGTAAAAGTTTTTAACCAGTAGCAGTTTAACATTTCAGGCAAGAAAGGGTTAATGCAAAAGTGCAGTTGCCGTCAGGTATTTTTGGTTGCTGCGGAAGCAGGCAGGCAGCTGTAGCTGCTGCCGAGCAAGCCGGCGTTTGTAGCTGTGCAAAGCAGGGTGAGCGACTTTTGGAAAAAAAAAAAGAAAATGCTGACCTCTGATTCAGCTCCCAGTGCTCCACCAGCGGAACGGAATGGCCAGGATGGACGCCAGAGCCAAGGAGTGAAGGGAAAAAAAAAAAAAAAAAAAAAGAGTCAAAGACGCAGCAAACTCCTCGCCGGTTAACAATATGCAGCTTAACTTGTCTACTTTTCAAGAACTGATAACCTGGGGGAGGGGGTATATTTTTGTCCTCCTGCCTACAGGTCCATGGCGACTGCCTGCAAAGTTTGTCAAGCCGTGCCATGAGCTGGACAGACGAATGGAAAAACCTGATGCCTCAGCTACAGGAGCTGACCGTGAATACCCCAAGCAGAATGAGATAGAGGAAGAGAAAAATGAATGATTGCAAAACATCACCTGGGGGCAACTGAAAAGTAACATCCTGAATATGTGTGCTTGTAAAGTAGCTATTATTAGAGGCTGTGATTTTGTGTATAAAACCACCTGTATTTACTAGCCAGTTGCTAATGAGGAACTACACCTTGAATTGTATAGATTTGTCACTTGTAAAAGAGATGTTAGAGTATGTGTCCTGGGTTCAGCAGTAGCAGTCATGTTTCTCCTTCTTGGTAGCTGGTGCAGCGCTGTGTTTTGACTTTCGGCCTGGGGACAGAGCTGGTAGCGATGTTTTGGTTTGGCCAAGGACTTTGTGAGCCTCATGCTCTGCCAGGGAGGAGGGGAAGCCGGAAGGAAGCAGGGACAGGACACCTGACCCAAGCTAGCCAAAGAGGTATTCCATACCACAGCACATCATGCCCAGGATGTAACTGGGGTTAGCCGGAAGGGCTGGGAGACTGCAGGGTTGGAGGAGGTATGAGTCAGAGCTTGGTCGGGCTTGGGGGGCGAGTTATTGGTTGGCTGGTGGTGAGGTGTTGTATTCTCTTCCCTTGTTATTTCCTTTATCATTGTTATTGGTGGTAGCAGTAGTGATTTGTGTTATACCTTAGTTACTAAACTGTTCTTATCTGAGCCCGTGGGAGTTTCATTCTTTTTGACTCTCCTCTCTGTCCCTCCAGGAGTAGGGGGAGGGAAGAAGGGGGGGAAGTGAATGAACAAGCTGTCTGACTGGGTTTAAACCACGACAGTATGGAAATTTGCAGTAGCTGCTAGAAAATGCTAAGGCAAAAGATAGAAAGATTTTAATGCAACGGTAGTGTTATAAAGCAGATGATGGAACAAATTAAGAGGGGGGGAGAATTCCACTGGTAAGAAATTTCTTTGGATAGTCCCTCGCTGCCATCAGCATCTTCAACATGCTGCTGCACCCTGTAATAGTTACTCTGCTAATGTAAATTTGTGTGTGCCTTGCTGTAGTAGCGACTTGTTACTGGATGAAGCAGGTAAAACTCTGCATTGACAACAAGGTGGTAGGACTGAGGATGACAAAATGCCTGCTACCACAATCAAGGGCAAGACTGGGTTGGCCTCTGTGTTTGCCACCAAGAAGAACCTTTAGCTCTGCTGTTGGCTGCAACCGAGCAGGCGTGGAGCGGTGGGGACACAAGCCATGCCAGAGCTTGATGTGAAGGATGGCCTCCCCTGTTACCAGAGAGCCATAGAGGAGAAAAAAGGGGCAGGCCCAGCAGCCTGTAGTTGGCATATGTTGGAGATATAATCTAGCCCAAATCCCCTGCTCCAGTAGGGTCACCCAAAACATATATAAAACAAAAAGGAGGAGATGTGGAGACAGTGTTCTCACAGGAGAATGCATAATTGGTACATAAACTCTGAATAATCCTGAAAGATACAGCAAGGCCATGAGAGGCCTGAAGAAGCTTAAGCAAGCAAGATGAGAGGCTGGAATTCACCGAGTTAATGAGAACTGTGGACTGTTGGCAAGCTTTTGAGATCCAGTTCTCACACCTGTGTTTAACCAATTATATGTTAGTCACTAAGGGTCTTCAGGACATGTATCCAATCATAATATGCCAAATCACTGTAAGTGCATATAAGAAATAGTATATAAGGGGTTAAGGATTTGTATAAAATGAACAAGAAGCATAACTCATAATGAGTCATTTTCTTGATTCCGGTCGCTATCTCTGACAAAGAGCAATAGTTTTTTTTTTATCCGATTCACCCTTTCATATCTGGAGACTGGGTTTAAGAATATTATACCTGTGTACAAAGAAATGCCACAGGTGTAGGTCACTATTCAAATTGCATTCACACTATTCATATAGATGGTATCATAGTTCAGTGGTGGCCCGTTCCTGAAAGGAAAGGATGGTATTGGTTATGTAGAGAACATGCTCTTGAGACTCTACCCCCAACTGGAAGGGGGCATGCACTTTAGGTGCTGAGGTACCCAATCTTACTATTATTGGCTTCACAAGGAGGGGTTTGTTCCATAATCAATGGTTCCTATATAGATCAAAGTGGCATAATTGTAATAGAACTGGAGTAAATTTGGAAACATACTGAAATATTTCATGAAATGACCAAGGATGATACCTCTTAGGGTTTTGAAGAAATATGGTAAAAGTTAACTTCATGGTTACCTAATCTCTCTTGGTTGAAGCAACTGGTGTCAGGAGTCTTAATACGAATTCTTTTAACCCTAATTACTTGTAGCATGATACAAGTGTTCTTTTTGGTGTTGTAAAAGGTCCATAATTGATTATGAGGATTGAAAAAGACATAAGGTTAGACAACAAGTTGAAAGTGGTAAATACTTTGCCAGAACTCCTTAGTATAATGGATTTATATAGCAAAAGAATTTGCAAAGGTAAAAGAAAAGGGGGGACTTGATATAAAGAATGCAAGTGCCTGGAAAACATACGGTTAAAATACTTTTAACTTAACTTAGGTCTAAGATAGAGAACAATGTTTGTGTTGTAAGTCTGTGGTGTGATGAAAGAATTTAGTAGTCTTACTAAAAAGAGTGCATTATTTCTTTCCATCCTTCTAATGAGGGAATTATTTCTTACCATCCTTCTAATTATCAGTTAGTTTGGAGACAGTGACTCCCGAACATCTGCTAGCTTAGGATATTCCTTGTCTGCCCATCCTGTTCTGCTTGCAATAGATTTTGTACAAAGCTCACGCTGTTCTAAATCTTTGCCAGCTATCAGAAAGTTACAGATACGGTTGGTTTCAGCTAATTTGTGATTACTGGGGTGTCCTGGGTTCAGCAGTAGCAGTCATGTTTTTCCTTTGGGGTAGCTGGTCCAGTGCTGTGTTTTGGCTTCCAGCCTGGGAACAATGTTGGTGAAGCCGATGTTTTCGGTTGTTGCTAAGTGATGTTTACCCTGACCAAGGACTTTGTGAGGCTCATGCTCTGCCGGGGAGGAGGGGAGGCTGTGGGGAAGTGGAGATGGGGCGCCTGACCCGGGCTGGCCGGGGAGGTATTCCATACCACAGCACATCATGCCCAGGGTGGGGGGTAACTGGGAGTTCCCCAGAAGGACACTGGCTGGACAACAAGTTGCAGAAACTGCTGAAGGAGAGGGTGAATTGAGTCAGTTTGCCCAGGTGAAAGCCATCCAGCTGGCCCTGGACATTGCTGAACGGGAAAAGTGGCCATTACTTTATCTCTATACTGATGGATGGTGGCAAATGCCCTGTGGGGGTGGTTGCAGCAATGGAGGCAGAGCAACTGGCAACGCAGAGGTAAACCCATCTGGGCTGTTGCACTGTGGAAAGATATTGCTGCCCGGGTGCAGAACCTGGTGGTGAAGGTACGTCATGTAGATGCGCATGTACCCAAGAGTCGGGCCACTGAGGAACACCAGAACAACCAACAAGTGGATAAAGCGGCTAAGATTGAAGCGGCCCAGATGGACTTAGATTGGCAACATAAAGGTGAATTATTTTTGGCCTGGTGGGCCCATGACACTTCAAGCCATCAGGGCAGAGATGCAACATAGAGATGGTCTTGTGATCGAGGGGTGGACTTAACAATGGACACTATTGCCCAGGTGATTCATAAGTGTGAAACATGTTCTGCAATTAAACAAGCCAAGCGGTTAAAGCCTCTTTGGTATGGAGTTCAATGGTTGAAGTATAAATATGGGGAGGCCTGGCAGATTGACTATATCACACTGCCACCAACCCGCCAAGGCAAGCGCCATGTGTTTACCATGGTGGAAGCAACCACCGGGTGGCTGAAAACATACGCTGTGCCCCATGCCACTGCCCGGAACACCATCCTGGGCCTAGAAAAAAAGATTTTGTGGTGACATGGCACCCCAGAGAGAATTGAGTCAGACAATGGGACTCATTTCCGGAATAACCTTATAGATATTTGGGCCAAAGAGCATGGCATTAAGTGGGTAAATCACATCCACTACCACGCACCAGCCTCTGGGAAAATCGAACGGTACAATGGGCTGTTAAAAAGCACACTGAGAGCAATGGGTGGGGGAACTTTCAAGCATTGGGATACACACTTACCAAAGGCCACCTGGTTGGTCAACACCAGAGGATCTGCCAACAGGGCTGGCCCAGCCCAGTCAGAACTTTTACATATTGTAGAGGGGGACAAAGTTCCCGTGGTGCATATGAAGAATTTGCTGGGGAAGACAGTCTGGGTTACTCCTGCTTCAGGTAAAGGCAAACCCACTCGTGGGATTGCTTTTGCTCAGGGACCTGGATATACTTGGTGTTTAACGCAGGAAGATGGGAAAGTCCGATGTATACCTCAAGGGGATTTGATTTTAGGGGAAAACAGCCAGTGAAATTAATTGTATGCTGTTGCCTGCTTTGTAATGCTTTTATAGCTTATCAACTAGATTTCTCCAGGTCACCAGCGACTAGCCCTGACTTCCCTCCAACCATTATCCCAACAGAGAATGAACTTTGATAGAAACGGATGAGTTCCGCAGTAAAGGAATGACCAGAATCAGCAGGCAACGATCCAATACTGCACAAAGCCTTTCCTGCCCTGAAAGATTGTTACAAGAGATGGAACCTGACATCATGGACCAAATGGACTCGGCAGCATTATAGGGATTGGTCCATGCACTAAGAAAATGATCTCTTGCTCTTGGTCTGTGTGTATATGGATGTATATATGTGGGAGAGCGATGGTGTATTGAAAGTGTGGGATCTGAGCATGACGTGAATGGTATGGAATAAGGGGTGGATAATGTCCTGGGTTCAGCAGTAGCAGTCATGTTTCTCCTTTGTGGTAGCTGGTGCAGTGCTGTGTTTTGACTTCCAGCCTGGGAACAGTGTCGGTGAAACCGATGTTTTCAGTTGTTGCTATGTGATGTTTACCCTGACCAAGGACTTTGTGAGGCTCATGCTCTGCCAGGGACGAGGGGAAGCCGTGAGGAAGCAGAGACGGGGCGCCTGACCCAGACTAGCCAAAGAGGTATTCCATACCACAGCACTTCATGTCCGGGGTGGGGGGTAACTGGGAGTTACCCGGAAGGACACGGGCTTCCAGGTGAGACTCGTTTCTTGGCCGGTGGTGTCGTATTCTCTTCCCTTGTTATTTTCTCTTATCATTGTTGTAGTTGGTTGTAGTGGTGGTGATTTGTGTTGTACATCGGTTGCTGGACTGTTCTTGTCTCAACCTGTAGGAGTTGCACTCTTTCGATCCTCCTCCCCTTTCCTCCGGGAGCGGGGAAGAGGAGAGCCCCGGGGGGGGCGCCTCTATTGCTTTCAGCCTGGCACCACTCACTGGGAGTGAGTGAACAAGTTGCCTGACTGGGTTTAAACCACGACACCCAGCGACAAGTATGGCAGCTACTCAGTCTCCAACCATAACAGACAGCGCAGCTACTCCACCCACAAGCACAGCAGCTACACCAGCTCCAGTGACAAGAACCGGAGCTACTCAAACTCTGACTACAACACACAACACAGCTAATCCAATTACAAGCACAGCAACTACACCAACACCACTGACAAGTACAGCACCTACCCAAACCCCGACAAGAGATATTGCAGCCACTCCAACCACAGTGATAATCACTGCAGCTAAACCAGAGGACCAATTTGTGCCAATATCATTTTCCCCTGTACGTAAGGGGAAAAGCAAAAAAGAGGCAAGAAAGATGAAGAAACAATGCACTTAGTACGTGGGACAGCATCTGATCAGGAGTTATTATTACGTGAATCACAGGAAGAAGAAGAAGAAGAGGTGACTTCTAGACCTCGGACCTCAACCGAGCTACAGAATATGCAGAAAACTTTTAACCGTCAACCAGGGGAACACATCATCACCTGGTTGCTCCTACACTGGGACAATGGGGCCGACGGTCATGAAGTAGAAGGTAGGGAAGCTAAGCAATTGGATCACTTGCTAGGGAAAGGGGGATTGACAAAGCTATTGCAAAAGAAATGGTCCCTCAGCCTTTGGAGGCGGCTCTTGGCAGCTGTGAAAGAAAGGTTTCTGTACAAAGATGATTTTATGAGTTGATCAGCCAAGTGAACTATGCTAGAGAAAAGCATCCAGTCTATGAGGGAATCAGCCATTGTCGAGATGATCTATAGCAGGCCGGATAACAGCAATGCACCCATAGATCCAGACGAAGTCGAATGTAAACGCCCCATTGTTGATGCGGGAGTCACGGACAACGCAGAGACGATCAATGTGATCAAGCAATTGCCAAATTTATTACAAAGCCTTAACTCCTTAAATACTATTTCTTACATGCACTTACAGTGATTTGGCATATTATATATACATGTCCTGAAGACCCTTAGTGACTAACATATAATTGGTTAAGCACAGGTGTGAGAACTTGACCTTGAAAGCTTGCCAACAGTCCACAGTTCTCATTAACTCAGTGAATTCCTGCTTCTTCTTATCTTGCTTGCTTAAGCTTCTTCAGGCCTCTCATGGCCTTGCTGTATCTTTCAGGATTATTCAGAGTTTATGTACCAATTATGCATTCTCCTGTGAGAACACTGTCTCCACACCCCATGTGGCAGGAATTTGCATGGAATGCACTGTCATCATATGCTCATTCATTGGCAGCAATAACCTGGAATGACACAGTACCACAAAGAGTGGATGAAGTGACTCGTCAACTCCGAGAGTTCGAAGACAATCATCTCACCCCTTCCATCATTTCAGCTGTGGAAAAACTGTCCCAGGAGTTTAATCAATTGAGAGATGATCTCTCCGACCTATCCAGTTCCCCACGTGTACCAACCCACATCTCAGCTATTAACAACAGGCGTCCTACTGCTCGAGCGAGAAGATATAGGAGGTACACACCATGGGCCACCCTATGGTTTTACCTGGGAATCACAGAGAAGACATGACAAAGGAGGATGGAAAACCTACCTCAGTTCTGGAGCAATGGGTGTGAGAATTGAAGAGGAGAGCAAAGGTCAAGGCCGATCATCCCATTAAAGCTAGGGCTTCAGTCTCTGGTGAGCAGGTTCCCAGATGGAGTGGAAGAGCTGATTTTACTCCAGCTCCCGTGATAAAGAAGACTAATCCCTTCCTACAAGACCTAAGTGACCAATGTTGTGATGACTATCAGAGGGGCTCTGCCTCCAGCCAGGTGGAGGAGAGAGACAATCTGATTTACTGCACTGTGTGGATCAGATGGCCTGGCACTTCAGTCCCACAGAAGTATAAGACTCCAGTAGATACCAGTGCACAGTGTACCCTGATGCCATCAAGCTATCAAGGGGTGGAACCCATTTATATTTCTGGAGTGACAGGAGGGTCCCAAGAGTTGACTGTATTGGAGGCTGAAATCAGACTGACTGGGAAGGAGTGGCAAAAGCACCCCATCGTGACTGGTCCAGAGGTTCCATGCAACCTTGGCATAGTCTACCTCAGGAGAGGGTACTTCAAAGACCTAAATAGGTACCGATAGGCTTTTGATATAGCTGACTCAGAGAGAGAGGAAATTGAGCAGCTATCCACCTTGTCTGGTCTCTCAGAAGATCCTTCTGTTGTGGGGTTGCTGAAGGTCGAAGAACAAGTGCCAATCGCGACCTCAACAATGCACCGGCGGCAATATCGCACCAACGGAGACTCCCTGATTCCCATCCATCAGCTGATCCGTGGACTGGAGAGCCAAGGAGTGATCAGCATGGCCAAGCTCACTCTTTAATAGCCCCATTTGGCCAGTGCAAAAATCTAACAGAAGGAGGAGACTAACAGTAGACTATTATAGCCTGAATGAAGTCACACCACCATTGAGTGCTGCGATACCGGACATACTAGAACTCCCAACAAGAACTGGAGTCAAAAGCAGCCAAGTGGGATGCCACAATTGATATTGCCAATGCCTATTTCTCAATTCCTTTGGCAGCAGAGTGCAGTCCACAGTTCATTGTTATTTGCAAGGGCATCCAGTACACTTGGAATCAATTGCATCAGGGGTGGAAACACAGCCCTACCATCTGCCATGGACTGATCCAGACTGCACAGGAACAGGGGCAAGCTCCAGAACACCTGCCATACATTGATGACATCATCGTGTGGGGCGATACAGTGGAAGAGATACAGTGGCCGATAGAGATCTGCACAACATGCTGCAGCTGGTGGGGCACAAGCTGTGGGAATAGCAAACAGAAGACGTTCAGGAGGATGTAGGAGAAGGTAGTGGAAGGTGCTGGCATTTGTCCAAGAGAAACATGAGATTGCAAGGTGGTGGGAACACAATCTTTTGTGGGAACCGTGTAAAATATGTACGTGGCTGTTGGAAAGTTACCGAATGCTTGCAATGCAAAACAATACCCTGTGTGAAGGTATATAAAGGCATGCTTTAGTACAATACAGGTCTTCTCTCTTCCCCACAAGAGTCCGTGTCATCTGTCATCACAATTCTCCCCTGCTGTCCATCAGCCCCAGCACCCTCAGGAGCTGGAGGAAGCACCAGCTTCATGCTGCCATCCTACCAGCGGAGGCACCAGTCTCCCGCATACTAGGTTCTCCAGGAGAAGGCTTTGTGAGGCAGCGGGAGGGGACCTGGGGGGCTGAGTGTTAGGGCTGCTCAGACATACTCCTCTGACCTCACAGTCCCTGCTTCCAGCAGGCTCCATCCTACTTCATCCTTCTTCATCCTCCTTCATCCTCCTCACCTGGGGCTGGGCAACGTGTCATGGTTTAAGCCCAGCTGGCAACCCAGAACCATGCAGCCGCTTGTTCACTCCCCCCCCGCCTTCTCCCCCCGCACCCAGAGGTATGGGGAGGTGTCCTGGGTTCAGCAGTAGCAGTCATGTTTGTTTTTTTTTCCCTTTGTGCTAGCTGGTGCAGTGCTGTGTTTTGACTTCCAGCCTGAGAACAGTGTTGGTGAAGTCAATGTTTTCAGTTGTTGCTAAGTGATGTTTACCCTGACCAAGGACTTTGTGAGGCTCATGCTCTGCCAGGGAGGAGGGGAAGCCGGGAGGAAGCAGAGATGGGGCGCCTGACTCGGGCTAGCCAGGGAGGTATTCCATACCACAGCACGTCATGGCCGGGGTGGGGGGTGACTGGGAGTTACCCGGAAGGACACGGGGTTTCCGGGTGGAACTCGTCTTCTTGGCCGGTGGTATCGTATTCTCTTCCCTTGTTATTTTCCCTTATCATTGTTGTAGTTGATAGTTGCGGTGGTGATTTGTGTACATTGGTTGCTGGACTGTTCTTGTCTCAACCCGTGGGAGTTGCACTCTTTCGATCCTCCTCCCCGTTCCTCCGGGAGTGGGGGAGAACCCCGGTGGGGGGGGGGGACACGGACCTCGATTGTTGTCAGCTCGGCACCACTCACTGGGAGTGAGTGAACAAGTTACCTGACTGGGTTTAAACCACGACAGTTCTTTTTTGCGCCCAACGTGGGGCACGAGGGGTTGAGATAAGAACAGATCTGACTGGATTGGTAGTCACTTGTCACAATGCTGGTTTATTGGCTCTCAAGGTTGTTCCTCTTGATCTCACAGTTTCAGTATATCGTATCTTACGCCCATCCGGTATTTGCTGTATTAGTATTTTTCAAGTGTGGGGCTTGGGCTAAGGTTTTTGTCCCATTGTACTTTATGGTAATGACTTGTAATACAATAGAATCATTGATCATGAAACTGATCTGGCTTATGTTCCCAGTGTGGTCACCACCTTTATACTTTGGGAGGTATATGATGGAGGTGCTTAGCAATTACACATCTTTTTTCTCCTTCTCAGGTGCTCAACCTGTGAAGGAGACATTCTTTTACCCTCCCAGTCATCCCCCCAGACCATTTACATTTGAGAGTTTTGAATTTTTTGAATGGAATTTTAATGCTGTTGAGACTTGTTTGCTGATGGTGATGGGAATCACCATGCTAACACGCATACAGAGTGTGTTTTGCCCACTACTGATTTCAAGAGTTAAGCAGATTCAGGTTTGGGTCTTGTCTGGGGTCAAACGACAATGTAGGAGGACCGAGAGATTTTCCCTGAGGCTGGACAGCCATGAGTGGCAGGGTGTGTGGGATAGTATGGGCAAGTATCTAGGTCAGTGGGCCCCTCCAGTACTTTGGAATTTCACTACCGAACAACTTCAAAATCCAGAAGAATTAGTAAAACACTTAAATGAGGTGTGTGGTCATTCTGGCCATACCAGAGATGGACAAATCATGGCAACGTTCTGGGGCTTGGCCTATGCTTACAGGGCCTTGTTCAACACTATCCAGCACCTTCAAAGGAAAAGAATGTCGGCGGATCTGAGGGCAAAGCAACAGTCACTACTCAAACTTTGGCTGCAATGAACTGCGCAGCTACCCCAGCAGCAAGTACAGCACCTGCTCAAACTTCAACTGCAACAGACAGCGCGGTTACCCCAGCTCCAAGCACAGCAGCTGCACCACCCCCAGCAACAAGTACAGTTGCTACTCAAACCACAGTGATAATCACTGCAGCCAAACCAGAGGACCAATTCGTACCAATATCGGTTGCCCCTGTACGCAAGAGAACAAGCAAAAAGGAGGCAAAAAGGGTGAAGCGAGATGAAGAACCAATGAATTCACAACCCGGTCCAGAATCTGATCAGGAGTCATCATCACATGACGAAGAAGAAGAAGAAGAGGTAACTTCTCGACCTCGGACCTCAACTGAGCTGCGGAAAATGCGAAAAGATTTTACCCGTCAACCAGGGGAGCACATCATCACCTGGTTACTCTGATGCTGGGACAATGGGGCCGATGGTCACGAACTAGAAGGTACAGAAGCCAAGCAGCTGGGATCACTTGCTAGAGAAGGGGGAATTGACAAAGCAATTGCAAGAGAGAAAAAGTCCCTCAGCCTTTGGAGGAGGCTCTTGGCAGCTGTGAAAGAAAAGTTTCCGTACAAGGACGATGTTACGAGTCGTTCGGCCAAGTGGACTACTATAGACAAAGGCATCCAGTCTCTGAGGGAATCGGCCATCGTAGAGATGCTCTATCACATCAAGCCAAGTAACGGGGATACACCTATAGATCCAGATGAAGTTGAATGTACACGACCCATGTGGCGAAAACTTACACGGAATGCACCGTCATCATATGCCCATTCATTGGCAACAGTAACCTGGAATGACATAGTACCACTAACAGTGGATGAAATGGTTCATAAACTCCGAGAGTTCGAAGACAACCTCACCCCTTCCATCATCTCAGCTGTGGAAAAACTGTCCCAGGACCTCAAACAATTGAGGGACGATCTATCTGATTTATCCAGCTCCTCACGTGTACCAACAAACGTCTCAGCTATTAACAAAAGGCGTCCTATTGTTCAGGAGAGGAGATACAGGAGGTATACGCCACGGGGTACCCTATGGTTTTACCTGCTGGATCACGGAGAAGACATGACAAAGTGGGATGGAAAACCTACTTCAGCTTTGGAGGAACGGGTGAGTGAACTGAAGAGGGGAGCAAGGGCCAAGACTGATCGTCCCATGAGAGCTACGGCTTCAGTCTCTGGTGAGCAGTTTCCCAGATGGAATGGAAGAGCTGATTTTACTCCAGCTCCTGTGATAATGAAGAATAATCCCTTTCACCACGACTTAAGTGTCCAAAGCTGTGACGACCATTAGAGGGGCCCTGCCTCCAGCCAGGTGGAGGTAGGGGACAATCGGATTTACTGGACTGTGTGGATCAGATGGCCTGGCATATCAGTCCCACAGAAGTATAAGGCTCTAGTAGATAGCGGTGCACAGTGTACCCTGATGCCATCAAGCTGTCAAGGGGTGGAACCCATCTATATTTCTGGAGTAACAGGAGGATCCCAAGAGTTGACTGTGCTGGAGGCTGAAATCAGCCTGACTGGGAGGGAGTGGCAAAAGCACCCTATTGTGACTGGTCCAGAGGCTCCATGCATCCTCGGCATAGACTACCTCAAGAGAGGGTACTTCAAAGACCCAAAAGGGTACCGGTGGGCTTTTGGTATTGCTGCTTTGGAGACTGAGGAAATTGAGCAGCTGTCCACCTTGCCTGGTCTCTCAGAAGATCCCTCTGCTGTGGGGTTGCTGAAAGTTGAAGAACAACAAGTGCCAATTGCGACCACAACAGTGCACCGGCGGCAATATCGCACCAAGCGAGACTCCCTGATTCCCATCCATCAGCTGATCCGTAGACTGGAGAGTCAGGGGGTGATCAGCAGGACCCGCTCACCCTTTAATAGCCCCATATGGCCAGTGCGAAAGTCTAATGGAGAATGGAGACTAACATTAGACTATTGTGGCCTGAATGAAGTCACACCACCATTGAGTGCTGCCGTACCGGACATGCTAGAACTTCAGTATGAACTAGAGTCAAAGGCAGCCAAGTGGTATGCCACGATTGATATTGCCAATGCATTTTTCTCCTTTCCTTTGGCAGCAGAGTGCAGGCCACAGTTTGCTTTTACTTGGAGGGGTGTCCAGTTCACTTGGAACCGACTGCCGCAGGGGTGGAAACACAGCCCTACCATTTGCCATGGACTGATCCAGACTGCACTGGAACAGGGGCAAGCTCCAGAACACCTGCAATACATTGATGACATTATTGTGTGGGGTGATACAGCGGAAGAAGTCTTTGAGAAAGGGAGGAAAATAATCCAAATTCTGCTGAAAGCTGGTTTTGCCATAAAACGGAGTAAGGTCAAGGGACCTGCACAGGAGATTCAATTTTTGGGAATAAAATGGCAAGATGGACGTAGACAGATCCCCACAGATGTGATCAACAAGATAATAGCAATGTCTCCACCAACTAATAAGAAAGAAACTCAAGCTTTCTTGGGTGCTGTGGGGTTCTGGAGAATGCACATCCCGAATTACAGTTTGATTGTAAGCCCTCTCTATCATGTGACCCGGAAGAAAAATGATTTTAAATGGGGCCCTGAGCAGCAACAAGCCTTTAAGCAAATTAAACGCGAGATAGTTCACGCAGTAGCCCTTGGACCAGTCCGGACCGGACCAGATGTAAAAAATGTACTGTACACTGCAGCTGGGGAGAACGGTCCTACCTGGAGCCTCTGGCAGAAAGCTCCAGGGGAGACTCGAGGTCGACCCCTCGGCTTTTGGAGTCGGGGATATAAAGGATCTGAGGCCAGCTATACCCCAACTGAGAAAGAGATACTGGCAGCCTATGAAGGGGTTCGAGCTGCTTTGGAAGTGATTGGCACTGAAGCACAGCTCCTTCTGGCACCCCGGTTGCCCGTGCTGGGCTGGATGTTCAAAGGCAGGGTCTCCTCTACACATCATGCAACTGATGCTACATGGAGTAAATGGGCTGCACTAATTACACAACGAACTCGAATAGGAAATCCCAGTCGTCCAGGCATTCTAGAAGTCATCATGGACTGGCCAGAGGGCAAAGATTTCAGAATGTCACCAGAGGAGGAGGTGATGCACGCTGAAGAGGACCCACCATATAATAAAGTGTCAGAAAGTGAAAAGCAGTATGCCTTGTTTACTGATGGCTCTTGCCGTATTGTGGGAAAGCATCGGAGATGGAAGGCAGCTGTATGGAGTCCTGGACGACAAGTTGCAGAAACTGCTGAAGGAGAGGGTGAATCGAGTCAGTTTGCCGAGGTGAAAGCCATCCAGCTGGCCCTGGACATTGCTGAACGAGAAAAGTGGCCAGTACTTTATCTCTATACTGACTCATGGATGGTGGCAAATGCCCTGTGCGGGTGGTTGAAGCAATGGAAGCAGAGCAACTGGCAACGCAGAGGTAAACCCATCTGGGCTGCTGCACTGTGGAAAGATATTGCTGCCAGGGTGCAGAACCTGGTGGTGAAGGTACGTCATGTAGATGCCCATGTACCCAAAAGTCGGGCCACTGAGGAACACCAGAACAATCAACAAGTGGATAAAGTGGCTAAGATTGAAGTGGCTCAGATGGACTTAGATTGGCAACATAAAGGTGAATTATTTTTGGCCCGGTGGGCCCATGACACTTCAGGCCATCAGGGCAGAGATGCAACATACAGGTGGGCCCGTGATCGAGGGGTGGACTTAACAATGGACACTATTGCCCAGGTTATTCATGAGTGTGAAACATGTGCTGCAATTAAACAAGCCAAGCGGTTAAAGCCTCTTTGGTATGGAGGACGATGGTTGAAGTATAAATATGGGGAGGCCTGGCAGATTGACTATATCACACTGCCACCAACCCGCCAAGGCAAGCGCCATGTGCTTACCATGGTGGAAGCAACCACCGGGTGGCTGGAAACATACGCTGTGCCCCATGCCACTGCCCGGAACACCATCCTGGGCCTTGAGAAACAGATTTTGTGGCGACACGGCACCCCAGAGAGAATTGGTTCAGACAATGGGACTCATTTCCGAAATAACCTTATAGATATTTGGGCCAAAGAGCATGGCATTGAGTGGGTATATCACATCCCCTACCATGCACCAGCCTCTGGAAAAATCGAACGGTACAATGGGCTGTTAAAAACTACACTGAGAGCAATGGGTGGGGGAACTTTCAAGCATTGGGATACACACTTACCAAAGGCCACCTGGTTGGTCAACACCAGAGGATCTGCCAACAGGGCTGGCCCAGCCCAGTCAGAACTTTTACATATTGTAGAGGGGGACAAAGTTCCCGTGGTGCATATGAAGAATTTGCTGGGGAAGACAGTCTGGGTAATTCCTGCTTCAGGTAAAGGCAAACCCACTCGTGGGATTGCTTTTGCTCAGGGACCTGGATATACTTGGTGGGTAATGCAGGAAGATGGGGAAGTCCGATGTATACCTCAAGGGGATTTGATTTTAGGGGAAAACAGCCAGTGAACTCAGTTGTATGCCGTTGCCTGCTGTGTAATGCTTTTATAGCCCATCAACTAGATGTCTCCAGGTCACCAGCGACTGGCCCTGACTTCCCTCCAGCCATCATCCCAACAGAGAATGAACTTTGAACATCATGGACCGAATGGACTCGGCAGCATTATAGGGATTGGTCCATGCACTAAGAAAATGATCTTTTCCTCTTGGTCTGTATGTATATGGATGTATATATATGGGAGAGCGATGGTGTACTGAAAATGTGGGATCTGAGCACGACGTGAATGGTATGGAATAAGGGGTGGATAATGTCCTGGGTTCAGCAGTAGCAGTCATGTTTGTTTTTTTTTCCCTTTGTGCTAGCTGGTGCAGTGCTGTGTTTTGACTTCCAGCCTGAGAACAGTGTTGGTGAAGTCAATGTTTTCAGTTGTTGCTAAGTGATGTTTACCCTGACCAAGGACTTTGTGAGGCTCATGCTCTGCCAGGGAGGAGGGGAAGCCAGGAGGAAGCAGAGATGGGGCGCCTGACTCGGGCTAGCCAGGGAGGTATTCCATACCACAGCACGTCATGGCCGGGGTGGGGGGTGACTGGGAGTTACCCGGAAGGACACGGGTTTTTCGGGTGGAACTCGTCTTCTTGGCCGGTGGTATCGTATTCTCTTCCCTTGTTATTTTCCCTTATCATTGTTGTAGTTGATAGTTGCGGTGGTGATTTGTGTACATTGGTTGCTGGACTGTTCTTGTCTCAACCCGTGGGAGTTGCACTCTTTTGATCCTCCTCCCCGTTCCTCTGGGAGTGGGGGAGAACCCCGGTGGGGGTTGGACACGGACCTCGATTGTTGTCAGCTCGGCACCACTCACTGGGAGTGAGTGAACAAGTTACCTGACTGGGTTTAAACCACGACAGGAGGAGAATCGAAAAAATGTAATTCCCACAGGTTGAGATCAGAACAGTCCAGTAACTAAGGTATAACACAAAACCACTACTGCTACCACCAATAATAATAATGATAAGGGGAATAACAAGGGAAGAGAATACAACTACCCACCACCCACCGACCGATACCCAGCCTGACCCAAGCAGTTATATAGCCCTTCCGGGTAACTGCCCCCAGTTTATATACTGGGCATGACGCACTGTGGTACAGAATACCTCTTTGGCTAGTTTGGGTCAGGTGTCCTATCTCTGCTTCCTCCCAGCTTCCCCTCCTGCCTGGCAGAGCATGAGACTCAGACAGTCCTTGGTCAGAGTAAACTTTACTGAGCAGCAACTAAAAACTTCAGTGTTATCAGCACTGTTCCTAGGCTGAAAGTCAAAAACACAGCATTGCACCAGCTACTAAGGAGAAAAATTACTGCTACTGCTGAGCCCAGGACATAGCACCAAATCTGAGGACTGCTCACTACTAAAATCAGCTCAATTGCTGCTTTGCTTTTTCCATCTGTAATCTCTTTTCAGGTGTAATTCACAGGGCATTGGTGTGCGGGGCAGAGCAGTGTCCCTCCTCTAAACCTGCCCACTTCTCACTTCAATCCTGTACCCTGAGGTGAAACACTTGCTTACCCTCTCCTCTCAATAAGAACCTCCTCTGAAAACCACTCTGTTGGTTTCTGCCTCTTCCATCCTCATCCCAACCCCAGCAGCCCCCCCTGCAGAGTAGAGTCCTTGTATGGGTCAAAAAGCCATGAATAAAGAGGTCCACCCCCATGGTTGTGTTGAGCTGGGAACTTCATCCTGTCATTGTACAGCAGGATCCTCTTCCTGACATGCATCAGATGTTCCCTCTCAGAGATGGGCCAGCACAGAGGATCTGGTCCAGCCAATGAAATACTCATTTCCTGAGGATCCCACGCAGAGAGAGGGCAATTCCCATGTGTGCCCAAAGAGCATGGGGTGGGTGGGCTGTGAGTGCCCCAGGTGGGAGTTGGTGTCATGGAGCTGAAGTTGAAGTCTGCAGCATTGAATGTGTAGGTGTTGTACAAGTCCCTGAAGGCTGTCAGCCCTGTGCTCAGCCACTGGAGCACGATGGAGTTTCTCATTCATCCCGGGGAGATAAACTCCGAGTCTGCCTGAGCTTTCTCCACACACTGGCACCTTTCCCCTTTGCCACCAGGGCCTTGTGGCTGCCTCATCCCTAGCAGTGTTCAAGGCCAGGTTGGACAGGGCTTGGAGCAACCTGGTCTAGTGGAAGCTGTCCCTGCCCATGGCAGGGGTTTGGAATCAGATGAGCTTTAAGGTCCCTTCCAACCCAAACCATTCCCTAGAATGATTCTGTCATTCAGCAGAGCAGTCTTCCTTCCTCATTCCCACCCACAGCCACTGTGTTCTCCTCAGAGGCAGGCCAAGATGAGCTGCTCACATATCCCGAGGAGGGCTGGATGCTCCTGCTGCTCCCCAATAAGATGGCTTGCACTTGTATGGCGATGATCATTTACACAGCCCCATGCCCTCTGCTCGCTCTGATTCGTTCAGATTTCCGTGCCGCTGCTGTGTCTGATGCTGTCGATGTTGTGCTGCGACCTCCCCGGGTTGCATCAAGTCCTCGCACCTCACCTGGGGCCTCGTTCCATACACGGAGCAGCGCTACCTCTCCCCCTGGCCCCGTTGCCCCTCCCCAGTTCGGGAAGGATCGCACTCCACCCCCCGGTGTGCCACGGGTGGGGTGGGGGCGGAGTGGAGCAGGCGGTGAGCGGGGCTGGAGCCGAATGGAGTGGGTGGTGAGTGGGCCGGGACACGGGGGTAACCGGAGTAGGGGGTTCGGGGAGCCCAACGACCTGCTGTGGCATCCCCGGGGACAGCGGAGTGTTCACACCGGCCCTGGAACCTGCCCCTCCCGAAGCGGGGCAGGCGTGGAGCTGTGGAGTCACCCTCGGAGCGGCACCGGCTCGCAGGGTCGGGGTGTACCGGGGCCGCTGCGGACTCACCGGTCCGGGGACCCTTCCCCGCAGGCCTGCGGGGTGTCGTGTCCCCCCCCTCACCCCTAAGGTTTTGAAGAGGATTCCCGGCACAAGCTTGGGATTTGAGCAGCCTGCAGGTAAAGGGTGGTTTGGTCTGGAAGGGTCTTTGGAGACATTGTCTAGGGGAAAATAGAGATTTCCCTGGAAAAGAGATTTCCCTGGAAAAGAGATTTCCTTTGGCTGAGTAGATCATTCCTGCCAGGCTGTGAGAGTTGATCTTCTCCAGCTCAGAGGCACTGGGATGAGATCTGGGCTGTACAACCCCCAAGGGCTGCAGTGCTGGAAACACCAGGTCTTCAGGTCCAAAAGCTGCCAAGATGTCTCATGCTGGTGGCGCCATGGGGTGTGCTGGAATTGGCCAGCCCTTTTCCTGGTGACACGGTGTTTCTGCTGCAGGCCTGGGTTGTCCAGTTGAGCCCAGCCTTGACCTTTATCCAGGAGCATGTGCACTGCGGCTCTTGCAGAGCTTGCAGGAAATGGGGATGGAAATTGGGAAGTGAGATCTGTGACACTGGGCCTGCAGGAAGGCAAGTCTTGCCATGAGGCTGCAGCTCCCCGGCACTGCAGCCACAACTCAGTCCCCCATCTGATGTCAGCAGTGTTCTCACCCTGCATTTGGGGTATGAGAGGTGAGTTCTGCTGTATCTCTGCTGGTGTGAGGACACCTGCATGCTGTGACAGAGCTGAGACCCAAGGAACTCATTTCTACCATGTCCCCATCTGATGCTCAGGTTGTTCCTTGTTAATGGACCTTAATTAACACCATGTCCTTCTTCATTGCTTCTAGGAGTAGTGAAGCACCTCACACTGCCTGCCCGTTCGCTGCCCTCCCTGCCTGATGGAGCCACGGCTGGCACAGGACCCTCCTCAAGGCAGCCACTGGAGCCTGGTGCAGGAGCACTAGTGGGATGTGGATGGTGGCATGTGCCACTCTGGGAGGGACAATGGCTCAGGGCACTGGGAGCATCAACAGCGACAACAAGGACTGGGAGTGGAGCTCCAACACCAGGGAATGGGCCAGGCTCCTGCAGAGCCCCAGCATGGAGACAGTGACAAAGAACGGAGAGAGCCAAGGGAATGGTCTGGGGGCCATGTCAGCTTTGGGATCTGTCTTCATCATTGTTGTGGTTTAAAACCAGTCAGGTAGCTTGTTCATTCACTCCCCCCCTTCTTGGCCTCCCCCTGCTCCTGGAGGGATGGGAAGGAGAATCAAAAGAATGCAACTCCCATGGATTGAGATAAGAACAGTTTAGTAACTAAGGTATAACACAAATCACTACTGCTACCACCAATGATAATGATGATAAAGGAAATAACAAGGGAAGAGAATACAACACCTCACCACCCGCCGACCGATAACTTGCCCCCCCAGCCCCACCAAGCACTGACCGATACCTCGTCCAACCCCACAGTCCTAGCCCTTCTGGGTAATTCAGTTACATCCTGGGCATGACGTGCTGTGGTATGGAATACCTCTGGCTAGTTTGGGTCAGGTGTCCTATCTCTGCTTCCTCCCGGTTTCCCCTCCTCCCTGGCAGACTATGAGGCTCAGAAAGTCCTTGGCCAGACCAAACATTTGAGCAGTAACTAAAAACATCAATGCTATCAGCACCGTTCCCAGGCCGAAAGTCAAAAAACACAGCACTGCACCAGCTACCAAGGAGAAAAAATGACTGCTACTGCTGAACCCAGGACAATTGTGGTCAACACTGCCCTTGGGGCTGGGCTGCTCAACTTTCCTGCTGCCTTCAGCATGGTCAGCAGCATGGCTACAGGCATCACACTGCAGATGGTGAGAGGTACTGAAGGGACAGTCTCCTGTCCCACCCAGGGAGGGGGCATGGGGTGACATGTGGAACCCCAGAAGGGGCTCGGGGAGGATCCAGCTCCTGGGATGAAGACCTGTTGGGTGATGTGCAGCAGAGATGCTCAGTGTGTTTGGGGGTGGCTGCCTGGGGTGGCTTTGAGGACCTCTTCATGCTGTTGCCTCAGTATCCCCTCCCTGTCTCTTCCCCACCTCAGTGCATGTTGATCATCATCAGAGGCTTAGTCATCCTGGTGTACTGCTCACAGGCCAGCAATGAGTGAACCTACCAGGAGGTGGTGTGGGCCATCTGCGGGAAGGTGCCCGGCATGCTGTGTGAGGTGGCCATAGCCGTCTACACCTTCGGTACCTGCATCACTTTCCTCATCATCATTGGAGACCAGGAAGACAAGAGTAAGTGTGTCCCATGGGGGAACAAATCCAACCACTTGCTGTCCCTTCATCTGGAAGGGGACAACCTGACCATTCTGGTTGTCCCCACAGTCATTGCTACTCTGGTGACAGAGCCCAAGAAAGCTGGGAGCAGCTGCTGGTACACAGACTGCAAGTTCACCATCAGCATCACGGCCTTCCTCCTCATCCTGCCTCTCTCCATCCCCAAGGAAATTGGCTTCCAAAAATACACCAGGTGGGTGGGGAGAGTCCTCTGGTGCTGGGGGCCAGGGTGGGCCAGCCAGCGCCCACCTAAGCACCATCCCAGGGGATGGGGAGTGGAAATGCTATGGTTCCATCACCATATGTACCCACTCACCCCGAGGGGTTGGTCATCTCCTCCTCCGCCTTCCTGTGCCTCAGTTTCCCCATCTGGGAAGCACTGAGGCTGCTGAGCACCATGAGGCCACACTGTCGTACTCTGGGCTTGTGTCCCTCCCTTCTGCTCGCTGGAGGAAGTGGGGAGAGCTGCTTTCAGCTGTGTTGTGCCCTGTCTTTGGAGATGGCCATCCAGCAGAAAGCAGAACCAGTAAGGGTCTCCAGGCTGGAGGTCTGCAAGCCAGGCCTGCCCCACCAAGCATCTCTGTGTAACTTGGCTGCTGGAGCTGGACCAGGACTACCAAGGAGAGTCACTTCTTTAACACTTGACTCTTTCTCCTGCCCAAACCCCTTGCTGCCAGGTCTGCTGCTCCCAGAGCAGCAGGGTTGTATCAGCATCTGCTCTGGGGACGGTGGGTGATGGTGCCTGGCATAATCCCATGGGAAGGGAGAGCAGGGCTGGTCTTGATGGGAGGGCTAGGGTGGCCTGGGTCTGGAGATGCTGGGAGGAGATCCTCCATGGATCAGGGAGGGAGCATGCTGATGGTCTCCTGTCCCCTCTTGCAGCTCCCTAAGTGTGATTGGCACCCGGTATGTCACAGCAGTCATTATCATCAAGTACATCTGGCCCAACAAGGAGCTGGTGCCTGTGGAGATCCCCACCAGGTAAGCACAAGAGCCATGTAGGGGTGTGGGAGTGAGGGCTGCAGAGCCTGGGGACAAATCCTTCATGAGTCCCATCCCTACACCTGGGGATGCTGCATGTTGCTGCTAGAAGCTCCCAAGTAGCTGCATTGCTGCATGTTTCAGAGGAGCAACTGGTGATGGAGAAGGAAGAGGTGTCTTGGAGACCCCCACAGCTCCATTGCAGGTTTTGAGGAGCACAGATTGACTTTTAGCTCCAATACAGCCAGCAGGGCCCAGAGTTTCCTATGCAGTGCTTGTGCTCACATAGCAACAAGGGCTGTGCCTATTTTAGGACGGTTTTGGTTATTCCCTTGGCCACCACAGCCCCTGTGGCTTGTCCCCTCCTTCATGGTGTAGGGATGTTTCTGGACCCAGTGTGGGCAGTGTGAATTTTAGGGCAGGCAAAGTTCAGACCAGCTCTTGGCACTGCCCAAGTAGATCCTTATTTATTTACTGATGCTTTTATTGTTGTGCCAGGTCCCAGAAAAACCTTGCTCCATGCAAAGGCATCATCCTGGGTAGGGGGGACGCGGTAACAGCAGAGGAGTGAGCCCATCACTGAGCACCTCCAGCTCTGTGAAGAGAAGGCTCAGTGGGGACCTTATCTCTCTCTACAACTACCTGAAAGAAGGATGAAACTAGGAGGTGGCTGGTCTGTTCTCCTAAGGAACAAGTGATAGGACAAGAGGAAACAGCCTCAAACTGCCCCAGGGGAGGTTTATACTGAAGATTAGGAACAATTTCTTCCCCAAGAGGGTGGTTAGGCATTGGAACAGGCTGCCCAGGGCAGTGGTGGAATCACCGTCCCTGGAAGTGTTCACAAACCATGTAGATGAGGCCCTCAGTGACATGGCTTAGTGGTAGCCTTGGCAGTGCGGGGGAACAGTTGAACTTGATGATCTTGAAGGTGTTTTCCAACCTGGTTGATTCTATGATTCTATGTTCCTGCCCCAGGGCACTGGGTGGAGGGCCCTGGTCTGACCAGTGGGTGTTTCTCTCCCACCAGCCCCTCCACCTGGATGGCTGTCTTCAGTGCCATGCCCACCATCTGCTTTGGGTTCCAGATAAGGCCACAAGTCGGGTGCTCCCCTTCCCACCCTGTGGCCACCTGGGTGGGGGACTGGCGTGGTCCAGGGATGCTCCCTTGGATGATCAGCCAAAACCCTCCCTGTGTACTCACCCCATGGCTTTATGAGGGGGCTGAAGCCAGTTTGACATCTCACCACCCTTGGATGGAGATGAATCAATTTTACCCCAGCTGGGAAATACAGGACAGCCTGTTGCCCCCCTTTTGTTCTTCAGTGACAAACCTTGGGTATCATGATATCATGACAAACCCAGGGGGATCACAAGTGGGATCTTGTGTGGATCCCTGTGACTCCAGCTCAGCTGATGTATCCACTCTCTCTCCATGTCCCTGGCAGTGCCACATGAGCAGCATGACCATCTTTAACAGCATGAAGCAGCCAGAGGTGAAGACCTGGGTTGTAGTGGTGATGGTGGATATGGTGATCACCCTCTTTGTCTACACGGGCACTGTTAAGTGAGGGGGCGCTGTGTGAGTGTGTCATGGTCCTTGGAGGGGCTGTGAGCTTCTGGAGGGCAAGGAGATTTAGACTGGACATTAGGAAGAAGCTCTTCCCTGTGAGGGTGGTGAGGCCCTGGCACAGGGTGCCCAGAGAAG
The DNA here is from genome assembly GCF_033815535.1 of Pezoporus flaviventris. NCBI lineage: Eukaryota > Metazoa > Chordata > Aves > Psittaciformes > Psittacidae > Pezoporus > Pezoporus flaviventris. Next base: position 616,073 of record NW_026892673.1, on the reverse strand, counting down.
CTGTGGCTGCCCCATCCCTGGCAGTGTTCAAGGCCAGATTGGATGGGGCTTGGAGCAATCTTGTCTAGTGGAAGGTGTCCCTGCCTGTGGCAGGGGGCTGGAACTGGATGAGCTTAAGGTCCCTTCCAACCCAAACCATTCTAGGATTCTATCTCTCTTCCCCAGCCCCATAGAAAGCACCTCATGCTTGCCTGGTGCACCACAAAATCATGTTTATTGACTAGAGGTCCCTCCACTTTCTGCATGTATAAAATACATTTTAAAAGGCTTGCATTTGTAAGCAGTCAGGGGAGCAGTAAGGCAAACAGAAACAGCTACACCACCTCCATACCCCCCCTGCCCTCCACCACATGGACCCCTCGGGAGGGATTGAGGGAGTCCAGCAGCTCCCAGGGTGTTCTGCTGACAGAGAGGGTATGCCACAAAGTGGCCACACACTAGCTGTATAATATGCAGAGTTTATTAAACAAGCACACTAAAGCCAATAAGCACACTAAAGCAAGCACACTAATATAAATTAGGTAAATATCTATATATATATAGTGAATAAGTACAATAAAGCAAATCAGAGATATAGGTATATTGGTACCAAAGAAAGCTAGCAATGCATGAAATCATTACCATATAGAAAGAACAGAGATTAAGAAGAAATACATCACCAATTACCATTCAATCATCATCCAGGCCCACACTTCCAGCTGGGAAGCCCCATTGCAGCTGATGCCAGGAGTCTCAGGTAATTGGGAAAATTCCTATGCAGTGCGTCCATCCATAGGTGAGGCTTCTGCCATGGCCACAATAGGGTCCTGCTTTTATACCCTTCTCAAAGCAACTGGCTTTATGCCAGATTTATAATTGTTTATTTGTGGGACCGTGCAGTTTCTCATGTGTTGGCCAGGCGACCCAGTGCAGCCAAGTATGAAGGTCACAGAACCGCCTCTTTCTGACAGTCACGATGAACATAAACATATATACTCTGCCGAATACACTGTGGCAAACAACATCCTTTGTTATGGTTCTCAATCATGAGAGAGAATCAACTCTCAGCTAGGTTCCCTATTACACAGGGTGACCACCAAAGTTGTGGGGCACTGTGTCTGCCTCCACTTCGGCCATGGGACCTCCTTGTGCCCAGCACACCTTCAGGAAAGCCAGAGCCACAAAACCCACTGGGTAACAAATCCCTTTCCATCTTGATGGGGGACAGGCACTGAAAGGCATCTCTGTGTTGGCATCTGCTGCTGGGCTCCATGGGAGGTGGCTCTCTGCTCCCCATGACCCAGGGAGCAGAGACCCTCTTATTTCGCTATCCAGAGGGATCTGGACAAGCTGGAGAGGTGGGCCAGTGCAAACCTCATGGAGTTCAACAAGGCCAAGTGCAAGATCCTTCATCTGAGTCAGGGCAATCCCAAGCACAAATACATGCTGAGGGAGACTGTATTGAGAGCATCCCTGAGAAAGACTTAGGGGTGTTGATTGATGAGAAGCTCACAGCCTTCACAGGGTCCCCCATACATTCATGCTATGCTTGAGGCTTTTCTTCCTCCTTCTCCAAAGAGGGGCCAAGCCAGATTTTGCACAAAGCTGGGCTGGACCCTCATCACTGATGCAGATACACATGAATTCCTCCCTCACCCAGGGTTTTAGAAGCCAAACAAGGAACAAGGAAACTTAAAGACTGAACAAGAGTGGTTTGCTGTTAAGGTTTAACTCCTCAAACTGAAGATTCAGCTGGAGGAACTGCTCAACCCAGGAAAAGTAGAAGTGAAACTATCATCCAGACAGGTAACAGAGGGACATCCCAGAGCAACACCAGCCACAGAGAGTGTAAACCACCAAAGGAACAATATAAAATGGATTAATACTGACTGCTTTATCCCCAAAACATCCCTTAAAACCAACACCTGGCCTAGTCCCATTCCCTGGAAGAACAGGATTGGAAATCTGGAGAAAAGCTTTTGCTCTAGTGTAGTGTTGATAGTAGGTCAATGCAGCCACAGCACCTTCTCCATCAATTGAGCAACCCCTGGCAAGGAGAACATTGCACCAGCATGTCTGGGATTGTCCTGATCCTCCCAAGAAAAATTCAGGCTGAAGGCAACATCCTGCTTTGTAACAGGAAGTGCAGCCCAGGCAGAGGGAGATGTAAGAGTAAGGACAGGAGATGGGCAAGGTGGGCCACAGGAAAACAGAGTTCAAATCAAACCAAGCACTGACACACAAGAGGACTATGGGGGTGATGGCCCATCTGATAAACATGGCTACTAGTTCCCTTTACACAAGAGATAGTCTCCCTCCAGTGTTGGGAGGAGTTGAAGCTGTGGAGGAGTTCCACCAGCACTGGGGTACACAGAGGAGAGCAGCATGCCTTGGCAAACCCCAACTGCGACCCCTTAGTGATGTCTAAGGTAGTGATGTCTACCCTGGAGGGGCAGAAAGGGCTTGACCTAGACTACAGGTTTCCTTGTAGTGATGCTCTGGCTTCACCAGGGAGTCAGGGCTGAGAGGAGAAGTCTGACTGCCTGGTGTGTTAAGACGACAAGATACAAACCACTACAAGGCTCTCTCAGTCAAGCCCCAGATTACAACGCTCCTCTTAGATCTTCCCAACACACCAAAGTGTTTTCTTCCCACTTCCCTTTGGTCCTAGGGGAAATCTGCATCTCAGCAGCAGCAGTGTGGTTCAGCCTGGAGGAATCAGGCTGTGAGATCCACAAAGATGGCAGTGGTATGTCCAAGGGTGACCATGAACACCCCGTAGCTGACCTGGGCCCACCAGCTGTGGACACAGGAGGACAGGCCTTGTTTAGACGGGACCTTCACCCCAGTATCCACAGGGGAAGAGGGGAGAAAGGAAGCACGTTTTGGTTACCTGATTGTCCTGGTTTCTTGGATCTCAGAGAGCTTGGCTTGAATCAGGCAGAGCCCTGAAAGGCAGGGGAGGCAAATCAGACTTAGCTGAGGCCTGAGCAGACACCCCACAAGCCAGAGAGCCACACTGCCTGTTACAGAGCAGAGACTCCAGTCAAAATAGTTGGGCTGCTGACTGACCTCATGCCACACTTTTGTCCTCTAAAGACCTTCTGGTTCCTGTGTCTCCATCCTGCTCCTTCCCTCCTCAAGACACAAGGCCAAGAGATCTATGCTGGCCTGTCGTGGTTTAAAACCAGTCAGGTAATTCGTTCGCTCACTTCCCCCCCTTTCTTTCCCTCCCCCTGCTCCCAGAGGGACAGAAAGGAGAATCAAAAAGAATGCAACTCCCATGGGTTGAGATAAGAACAGTTTAGTAACTAAGGTATAACACAAATCACTACTGCTACCACCAGTAATAATAATGATAAAGGAAATAACAAGGGAAGAGAATACAACACCTCAGCACCAGCTGACCAATAACTCGCCCCCCAAGCCCGACCAAGCTCCGACCGATACCTCCTCCAACCCTGCAGTCTCCCAGCCCTTCCGGCTCACTCCCAGTTACATCCTGGGCATGACGTGCTGTGGTATGGAATACCTCTTTGGTCAGTTTGGGTCAGGTGTCCTGTCTCTGCTTCCTCCTGGCTTCCCCTCCTCCCTGGCAGAGCATGAGCCTCACAAAGTCCTTGGCCAAACCAAAACATCGCTATCAGCTCTGTTCCCGAGCTGAAAGTCAAAACACAGCACTACACCAGCTACCAAGGAGGAGAAAAATGACTGCTACTGCTGAACCCAGGACATTATCCACCCCTTATTCCATACCATTCACGTCATGCTCAGATCCCACATTTTCAATATACCATCACTCTTATCTCGGTGCACTCTTATCTTAGTGCACGGACCAGTCCCTATAAAGCTGCTGCGTCCATCTGGTCCATGATGTCAGGCTTCATCTCTTGTAACAGTCTTCCAGAGCAGGAGAGATTGCGTGCAGTGTTCACACTTGTGAATAACCTGGGCAATAGTGTCCATTGCTAAGTCCACCCCTCGATCATGAGTCCATCTCTATGTTGCATCTCTGCTCTGATGGCCTGAAGTGCCATGGGCCCACCAGGCTCAAAATAATTCACTGTCCCCTTCAGCAGTTTCTGCAGCTTGTTGCTGGGGACTCCATACAGCTGCCTTCCATCTCCGATGCTTCCAAAGCACTGGAGGGGCCCAGTGGACTAGATACTTGCCCATACTGTCCCACACACCCTGCCACTCATGACTGTCCAGCCTTGGGGAAAATCTCTTGGTCTCCCTATATTGTTGTCTAACCTCAGACAAGACCCAAACCTGACTCTGCTTAACTTCTGAGATCAGACAAAATGGTGGTGGGTAGAACACAGCCTGTGTGTGTGCCAACATGCTGATCCCCATCACAATCAGCAGGCAGGTCCCAAGGATACCCAAAGGCCATTCAAAACCTTCAGAACTCTCAAACGATGCTGCTGTACTTGTCACTGGGGCTGGTGTAGCTGCTGTGCTTGCCGGCTCTCCCACCACCAGCTTCTCTGAGTCCAGCTCTTCCTCCTCTGCCTTGCTGGGAAATGCTGCGTGGCCTCCTGCATCCTCCTGGGGCTCGGCAGGCGGCTTCCGGGGAATGCTCTCGGCCGTCGCGGGGCTGGGCTCGGCCGCGGGGCTCGGCTCCTCCGCGGGGCTGGGCTCGGCCACCGGGCTCGGCTCGGCCGCGGGGCTCGGCTCCTCCGCCGCCTTCTCCCGCTGCTCGGCAGCCGCTTCCTTCCTCTCCTCGACCGCCCCGACCTCCTCCTCCACCGGCAGCCGTCCCCTCGCGGCCTCCGGCCCCGCTCCCGCCACCGCTTGGTCCCCGGGGCCGCTCTCCCGGGCCGCTTCAGCAGCCGCCGGCTCCCGGGACCGCTCCCCCTCAGTTCCCCGCAGCCTCACGAAGATGGAGAGTAGGGCGAGGGCCAGGACGGTGAAGAGCAGCCGGACGGCCAGGTACAAGTCCACGGCCACGTCCGTCCCGCCCTGCTGCTGGAGCCCGCCCGTATTACAAGCCATTGCCATAAAGCACAGTGAGACAAGAACCTTAGCCCAGGCCCCACACTTGATAAACACTAACACAGCAAATACCGGCTCTAAGTAAGTTACAACGGTCTGAAGCTGTGAGATCAACAAGAACAACTCTGAGAGCCAATAAATCAGCATTGTGACGAGTGACTATTAATCCAGTCAAATCTGTCGTTAACTCAACCCTTCGTGCCCCACGATGGGCGCCAAAAAGAACTGTCATGGTTTAAAACCAGTCAGGTAATTCGTTCGCTCACTTCCCCCCCTTTCTTTCCCTCCCCCTGCTCCCAGAGGGACAGAGAGGAGAATCAAAAAGAATGCAACTCCCATGGGTTGAGATAAGAACAGTTTAGTAACTAAGGTATAACACAAATCACTACTGCTACCACCAGTAATAATAATGATAAAGGAAATAACAAGGGAAGAGAATACAACACCTCAGCACCAGCTGACCGATACTCGCCCCCCAAGCCCGACCAAGCTCCGACCGATACCTCCTCCAACCCTGCAGTCTCCCAGCCCTTCCGGCTCACTCCCAGTTACATCCTGGGCATGACGTGCTGTGGTATGGAATACCTCTTTGGTCAGTTTGGGTCAGGTGTCCTGTCTCTGCTTCCTCCTGGCTTCCCCTCCTCCCTGGCAGAGCATGAGGCTCACAAAGTCCTTGGCCAAACCAAAACATCGCTATCAGCTCTGTTCCCGAGCTGAAAGTCAAAACACAGCACTACACCAGCTACCAAGGAGGAGAAAAATGACTGCTACTGCTGAACCCAGGACATGGCCCCATAGCATCCCAGGATGCTCTACCTGGAAAGATGAAGATGAAGCAGTCAGCCAAGCCCCCAGTGACAGAGATGACTTTGCCAATGTCAGAGATGAAGAAAGCCAGGAGGAGTATCAGGAGGAACCAGATGATGGTCTGAAGCAGGCACCTCCTCTGCTCCCGAACCACGTCCTCCTCCACTGTCACCCTGGTGTCACCAAAAGTCAGTAGAATAAAACTCCTTAATACCAATATAGCATTAAGAAGCAGGCATTATTTATTGCGGTGCTGGATGCACGGGGGATAGCTCCTCCTAATGCGCGTGCCGATTCTTACAGGTTTCGTGCTTATAAGAATTCATCTCATACATACACATTTTAATTCCAAGACATCTCATACATATTATCATTTTCTCCAGAACTAATTAACATAGGTTACCACCCACTAGAGCATACGCAGTTTATTTTGAGTGAGGGTCCCAAGGGACTTTGGGATCCCTGGTGGTTGTATCTTTGTTGACTTTTGGCTGAACTTCTTGTTGTCTTCCTTTTATGGTCTTAGGTTGGCTTCTCTTCTGACTTCGTGAGGAACGGTTCCCAGTTCACTGAGCTGGAGAGGCACTTTGTAAAGAATGGTTCCTAGTTCAGTGAGCTGGATAGGTAAAGAATGTTTTTTACCTTTTGTTTTGTTTCTTCTTGACATGTGCATGGTTTTGTTTAGCTAAAGTTTAACTTGTTTTTTCTCAGTTAGTAAAATGAGTCCTCTCCTATCACCAGTGTAGTGGAGCCAGAGACCCTCCAAGACAGCCCTGTGGGCACAGACCCAGGGCAGGGGGGTTCCACATGCTGCCCCTCCTGCCCACACCAGCTCCTGCCTTCTCCCAGCTCTCACCGGCCACAGAAGTGCAAGATGGGGTAGGATGTCAGCACACAGCCTGATTAAGGCCTGGGCAAGGGCAATGGGGATGTCATTGGAGGGGTAGGACATCAAGACATCCTGTTCCACACCAACTCCAAAGGTCAGGAAGCCACAGACACCTGCTGGGAAGGGAGCAGTCAGCAGGGGATGGTGACAAGCCTCTTGCACATGTGTTTGAGGGACCAGACTTGGATGGATATGGAACAGGGCATATTGCAGGGGGGAGTAGATAGACTCCACTCCCTTCCTGCTCTGTCCCTCTGCTGACAAAGGGGTCATGGAATCATAGAATGGTTTGGGTTGGAAGGGACCTTAAACATCATCTAGATCCAACCCCCTGCCATGGGCAGGGACACCTTCCACTAGACCAGGTTGCTACAAGCCCTGTCCAACCTGGCCTTGAACACTGCCAGGGATGGGGCAGCCACAGCTTCTCTGGGCACCCTGTGCCAGGGCCTCACCACCCTCACAGGGAAGAGCTTCTTTATATCTAACCTAAATCTCCCCTGTTTAAGTTTGAATCCACTGCCCCTTGTCCTATCACTACAGTTCCTGATGAAGAGTCCCTCTCCATCATCCTTGTAGGCCCTCTTCAGTTACTGGAAGCTGCTCTGAGGTCTCCACACAGCTTCTTCTCCAGGCTGAACAGCCCCAGTGTTCGCAGCCTGTCCTGGGTGGGATGAAGCTGTGTCCCAAACTTCCATCCTAGCTCTCTGAGCTTTGGGTTGGATGGTGTTGGGCCAGGGAAGGGGGGGGTTGTCAGTGCTGACCCCATGGCAACTGGGGAGGAGGTCTCTGCCAGAGCTGAGGCATTTCCTCAGTGCCTCATAATACCTCGGGGTAGCTTCATACCCGGGGGAGGTCCTGGGGGTCTCGGTGGTGTCCCCCAGGTCTGGAAGGCAGCTTGTGGGGTGGCTGAGGTGGGCAGGAAGGGGTGATATAAGGAAAGCGAGTGCCTGGAAAACATAGGGTTAAAGTACATTTAACTTAGGTCTAAGATAGAGAACAATGTTTGTTTTGTAAGTCTGTGGCGTGATAACAGAATTTAGTAGTCTTACTAACAAGAGTGAATTATTTCTTTCCATCCTTCTAATGAGTGAATAATTTCTTACCATCCTTCTAATTATCAGTTAGTTTGGAGACAGTGACTCCCGAACATCTGCTAGCTTAGGATACTCCTTGTCTGCCCATCCTGTTCTGCTCGCAATAGATTTTGTATAAAGGTCGCACTGTTCTAAATCTTTGCCAGCTATCAGAAACTTGCAGATACGGTTGGTTTCAGCTAATTTGTGATAACTGGGGCAAAGGTGAAAAGTGCACGGTGAGGAAGACTGCTTACTTCATCTTGAAGACCCCTGCCCATGACCACCGGAGGGCAGTGCTCAAGCACCAAAAGGGAGGAGACTTATGATAATGAATACCTAAACTAATTGTAATATCCCCCCTGCTCTCTTGGGAACCTAATGAATATGCATGATTGTATGTAACAAATATCTGCTTGCTTAACCCCTTGGCGTGCAAGTTAGGAGGAGCGATCCCCCTTGCACCCGGCACCGTAATAAACATACCTGCTTTATAACTCTCTTTGAGTTGTAGAGTCTGATTCCATGCTTCTATTTGGCACCCTAGATGGGACCATCTCTGTCTGGCGTACCCGGGGGGGGGGCGGGGCACTGTGCCTGGGGCCGTACCACCGCCGGGGGGGAAGACACGAGACGAGGCAGGAGAGTGCCCCCTCAGCGTACCCGGGGGGGGGCGGGGCACTGTGCCTGGGGCCGTACCACCGCCGGGGGGGAAGACACGAGACGAGGCAAAGGTAGGAGAGCATGGGGCGAACACCATTCGAGGAGAAAGACCCACACCCACACCCACACCCACACCCACACCCACACCCACACCCACACCCACACCCACACCCACACCCACACCCACACCCACACCCACACCCACACCCACACCCACACCCACACCCACACCCACACCCACACCCACACCCACACCCCGACTCCGCGCGCACTTTGGTGCTCCCCGCTATTTCTCCTTTCCGCCCCGCCCCAGCGCCTTGCCAGTCCCAGCTGATTGGCTAAAAGAGTAGGAAGGACTCGAGCGGCTCTCTGGCCAATGGGAGTGCGGTGCTAGCTCTGAGTGAGGGTGGGGCTAAGGCGGGGGGGAAGCAGAACGTCCCCCTAAAGGTCGCTCCGCGTTGACTGGTCAGGTAGTTCTGGGCGCTGCGCTCTGATTGGTACAGTGCAGATGGGGAGGGAATGCTCGACAGGAAGTCTCGCCTACCCGCACTCCCTCCTCTTCCGCGCTGGCGTACCGCGAAGGGACGGGGGAGGGGAAAGGTTGCGACGTGAGCGCGCGACTCCGTCCGCCATTTTGTAGCGAAACGGCGGAGGCGAGAGGATAAAAGCGCTATCAGCCACAGTCTACCGTCTGCTCTTGGCCTTTAGGGTAAGTGGTGTTTGCCGTGTACAGTCCGTTCTCGCGGAAAGGCGTCCCGCGGGTATGCTGCGCGCGCGTAAGGGGTACTGTCGCGGGACAGCGGGGCCCGAGATCTCGATATGATTGTAGGGATGGCGAGTGGTATCGAATCGTAGAATCGGCCAGGTTGGAAAAGACCTTTAAGGTCATCAAGTTCAACCGTTTTTCTAGTACTGTCAAGGCCACCACTAAGCCATGTCACTGAGGGCCTTATCTACATGGTTTGTGAACACTTCCAGGGACAGCGATTCCACCACTGCTCTGGGCAGCCTGTTCCACTGCGTGACCACTCTCTTGCGGAAGAAATTGTTCCTAATCTTCAGTCTAAGCGTCGCCTGGTGCAGTTTGAGGTCGTTTTCTCTTGTCCTATCACTTGTTATTTCAAAGAAGAAACCAGTCTCCTGGCTCCATCCTCCTTTCAGGTAGTTGTCAAAAGCGATAAGATTTCCCCCTAAGCCTTTTCTTCAGACTAACTCTCCAGGTGTTCTTCATCAGACTTATTCTTCAGGCCATTCACCAGCTCTGTTGCCCTTCTCTGGCCCTGCTCCAGCACCTCAATGTCTCTCTTGTAGTGAGGGTCCCAGAACTGAACACAGGATTCAGGGTGTGGCCTCACCAGTGATGGGTACAGGGGGATGATCACTGCCCTGGCCATGCTGTTTTTGATAGGCCAGGATGCCATTGTCCTTCTCGGCTGCCTGGGCACAAGTTGGTTCATGTTCAGCAGCTGTCAGTCAGCACCCCTAGGTCCTTTTCCATGAGTAGCTCTTCTCCAAGCCTGGAGCATTGCATGGGGTTGTTGTGGCCCAAATGCAGGACCCAGCCTTGTTGAGCCTCATAGCACTGGACACAGCCCATTGATCCAGCCTGTCCAGATCCCTCTGCAGCCTTCTTATCCTCCAGCAGATCAACATTCCCAGCCAACTTGGTGTCATCCACAAATTTACTGAGGGTGCACTCAATCCTGTCATCCAGATCATCAATGAAGATATTAACTAATACTGGCCCTAACACCCAGCCCCTGCGGGACACCACTAGTCATGGTAGTAGGTTGTCCACTAGATGTGACACCTTTCACCACTATTCTTTGGGCTCTGTCATCCAGCCAGTTTCCAACCCAGTGAGGAATACTCCTATCCAGGCCATGAGCAGCCAATTTCTCCAGGTTCTCCTATGGGAACTGTTGCTATGGGAGATAGTGTCAAATGCTTTACTAAAGTCCAAATAGATAATGTCTACAGCCTTTCCCTCATTAACCAGGTGGGTCACCTTGCCATAGAAGGAGATCAAGTTGGTCAAGCAGGACTTGCCCTTCACGAGCCCATGCTGTCTGGGCCTGATCCCTCCATTTTCCCACATGTGCTTTATGATCTCGCTTTGGATCATCTACTCCATGACCTTCCCAGCACTGAGGTCAGGCTTACAGTCCTGGAGTTCCCAGGGTCTTCCTGCCCTTTTTGTAGAGGGACTTAACATTGGCCAGCTGTCAATCCGGTGGGGCTGGTGGAAGGAGTGCACCTAGCCCTGCTGTCTCCAGGGTGTGAGTGGGGCAGCTCACGAGGTGCCTGCAGCCTGGCCTGCGCCACTCCTGGCACTGCAACCACCCGCTTCCTCAGCCCATGTCCAGTCAGCAGGAGGAGAAGCTGAGTGAACTTTGATGGGCTGTGACTCTGCTCAGGATGGGAGCAGTGTTTTGGGTCTGTTGGTGCAGGCTGTACAGTGATAATTTCTGGGTGGCATGGAGCTCTTCAGCTTTTGAACTGTTTTAATTTCTCTTCCCTGCCCACTTTTGTAGTGTTGATCGTGACAAGTAGAGCTCTGGGAGACTTGGGAAGTGGCTGATGCTGGCCCAGCCCCCTCTTCCCCTCCCCCCCCCAGCCTGGCTTGGCAGCCTCCTGAGGAGATCAGCATTGCCACTTACCCAGTGAAAACCAGGAGCCTGTAAAAAGCAGCTTGTAGTAAATAATGGGTGACTGAACTTTCCTGCAGACCCCATGGAAGGAATGCTTCTCAACGCTCTCCTCCAGTTAAGGACATGCTGCCCTGTAAAATGGACTTTCTTGTTTTGAAACTAGAAATTAGCAACAGATGCTGTATTGCTAGAAATAGTTCCTTTGCAATAGTTCCCAAACTTGGGGTAGTACTATGGTCTCTTTATACAGTAAGGCTACTGAGCAGTTGTAGTTTTAATTTCAACAAACAATTTGGACTGTTTCTACAACAGAAATGAGATAAAACTAAAATACAGCACCTAGTCTGTGGGTTTGTCATGAGCTTAAACTATTTCTGAATCCCATTTGTTGGAAGGAAGGGTGGCATCTGTTCTTAATGGAACTACTTTTTTTTAAGCAGGTAGCAGAACAGGTATGACACTTGACAGGTCATTCTGAGTGCTCATAATTTAAGTGTTTCCTGTTTCTAAGGTATCTATATTGGCATCAACTAAAATTACAAGCTGGAGGAGTCCAGGTGAGGTGACTGTTGGTAGTAGACTTCATTGTCCTTTCTAGGCTTATTGTCTTGGGTATTTCTGCCCTTATGCTTTTTAATTTTGCTGTTAACTGTTGATCCTACTGCCCTGGTGTCCCCAAACCAAACTTGTAGCAAGATGCAAGGGGGTTGGATCTTTAAGGTCCCTTCCAAGTTAAATCAGTCTGTGATCTTTCCTTCTGTCCTTCTTTCTTTTTGTCTGTCCTTGACATACCTAATTCTGTTTGCTCTTCTAGCATAGTGCTGGCTAGGTGTTTAATTCCTTTTAATTGATGCTGAAATGGCTGCTGGTGGTGCTTGGTTGAGTAAGTGGAAGAGAAACTGGGCAAAGGTAACTTAAGAAAAATGGACAGTTATATTTTGTGACCCTGTGGGTCATTGCTGTGAATTATGCTGGGAATTCTTATCGTTGTACCATGGTTGAAGACAGCAATATTTTAGCCAGACTTTTTTTTTTTTAAATAGCCACCCCTACTATATGAATACTGCAGTTCCCTTTTACTTTTTGACATAATATTTTAACTCTTCTAAACCCCATTTTGGATGGGAGAGCAGCACAAAGCCTTAGAGAGCAGGTCCCTAAATTTTCTTCACTTGCCTTCATCAGAAACTTTATCCTGCAGTGCTTTACTGAAAGGAAAGTGGGAAGTGAGAGTTTCTTGGGGGTTTTTGTGTTTTTTTTTGTGGATTTTTTTTTTTTTTTTTTTTTTTTTTTAGTGTATACAATCCTAGCTAAGATGTGAACGTGCCTGAAGTAGCCATGTCATGATTAGTGCATGCCTGATATATTTGAGGTATGTTCCAAACTTGGAACTTGAGTGGCCTTAGCGTATGGGAGCAAACATAATGTGCTCAGTTCAGTTGCTTTCTGTAAACTAAAGTTACTGTGTGTAATCATCATTGTGGCTTCCAGTTGACTGGAATTGAATCATCCACCTGTATTTGTGCAGAGTGTTTGACACTGCCCCACCCAACATCCTGGTCTCTAAACTGGAATGATATAAATGTGATTGATGGGCACCCAGTGGATAAGGAATTGGCTGGATAGCTGCACGCAGAGATTTGTGGTCAACGGCTCAGTGTCCAACTGGAGACCAGTAACGAGTGGTGTCCCTCGGGGATCGGTGTTGGGACCAGTCTTGTTCAGTATCTCTGTTGGCGACATGGACAGTGGGATTGAGTGCACCCTCAGCAAGTTTGCTGATGACACCAAGCTGTGTGGTGTGGTTGATACACTGGAGGAAAGGGATGCCATCCAGAGGGACCTTGACATGCTTGACGTGGCCAGTGCCAACCTCATGAAGTTAAACAATGTGATGTGAAGGTCCTGCACCTGCATTGCTGCAATCTCAGTCACAGCTACAGGTTGGGTGGAGAAGTGATTCAGAGCAGCCCTGTGGAGAAGGACTTGAGGGTGTTGATTGTTGAGAAACTGAATATGAGCTGCTTCAGTGTGCACTTCCAGCCCAGAAACCAACCATGTCCTGGGCTGCATCAAAAGGAGTGTGACCAGCAGGTTGAAGGAGGTGATCCTGCCCCTCTACTCTGCTATCATGAGACCTCAGTTGGAGTATTGTGTGCAGTTCTGGTGTCCCCAACATGAAAAGGACATGGAACTGTTGGAACAAGTCCAGAGGAGGCCACAAGGATGATCAGGGGACTGGAGCACCTCCTATATGAAGATAGGCTGAGAAAGTTGGGGCTGTTCAGCCTGGAGAAGAGAAGGCCCTGTGGTGACATGCAGTACCTGTGGCCTAAAATATTCATGCCTTTTGAAACCCAGTGGGAGTAGTTAGTTACCTCTGCAAAATACTCAGAGCATCTAAAGCTCAGCTTGAAGTAATTTTGAAATTACTTTCTTTGTAAGGCTGTTTCTGAATTTGTGGAAGACTTTAGATTTGTTGTCTTCAGCAGCAAGGCTTAGTTACTCCTAGCGCTCTGCTTCAGGTTAGAGTGTTTTTGTCAAATTTGAGTGCTGATTATATATTACTGGCCCATTCTACTTCGTGATATTTTGGATTCTTGCCTAAAAATATATATCATATTTATGTTCTAATAACCCAACTGTTGAAAAGAATCTACTGAAATAGATGCCAGGTTTAGCCTTCCAGTATCTGAAGGGTGCCTATAGGGATGCTGGAGAGGGACTCTTCATTAGGGACTGTAGTGATAGGACAAGGGGTAACGGGTTGAAACTTAAACAGGGGAAGTTTAGCTTGGATATAAGGAAGAAGTTCTTTACTGTAAGGGTGGTGAGGCACTGGAATGGGTTGTCCAAGGAAGCTGTGAATGCTCCATCCTTGATGGTGTTCAAGGCCGGGTTGGACAGAGCCCTGGGTGGCATGGTTTAGTGTGAGGTGTCCCTGCCCATGGCAGGGGGTTGGAACTTGATGATCTTAAGGCCTTTTCCAACGTTATCTATTCTATGATTCTATCTTTTGCAGATGGCCTGTTGATTTCCTTAGAAAGCTTTGAGGCTGCTTAACAGTGTAGATTTTGGTAAATATTTTCTATGTCTCAAAAATCAGCTGTATTGAACAATATTTAATGGTAATATTGTAAGGGCTTCTGAGTCCCATGCTTCCTAGCTTAATCCTTGGCTGTATCATAGGATCTGTAGTTGAAAGTAGCTAATTTTGTCAGCAAATCTGCATTTTTGTCCTGAACTCTGGCTAAGGGCTGCCTTTTCTGAACCTGGGAAGATGGCGGGTTTCCCTATGGACTGGAAGCTGCTTGATGAATTGTTGAGGCCAGTGGAGGGAGATTTTTTTCTCACTAAGAATATACACATCTAAAAATATGCATAGCATTCATAGCTTGTTTAATCAGTGCTGTAGTAATTGAATTTTAGCCTCACATTGAATGACCTGAGAGGTACCTGTGCACTTAGAATCATAGAATAGTTATGGTTAGAAAGGACCTTAAGATCATCTAGTTCCAGGCCCACTGCCATGGGCAGGGATACCTCCCACCAAACCATGTCACCCAAGGCTCTGTCCAACCCGGCCTTGAACACTGCCAGGGATGGAGCATTCATAACCTTCCTGGGCAACCCATTCCAGTGCCTTACCACCCTCACAGTAAAGAACTTCCTTCTTACATCCAATCTAAACTTCCCCTGTTTAAGTTTTAACCCCTTACCCCTTGTCCTATCACTACAGACCCTAATGAAGAGTCCCTCCCCAGCATCCTTATAGGCCCCCTTCAGATACTGGAAGGCTGTTGTAAGGTCTCCACGCAGCCTTCTCTTCTCCAGGCTGGACGGCCCCAACTTTCTCAGCTTCTCTTCATATGGGAGAGTCCCCTGATGATCCTCATGGCCCTCCCCTGGACTTGTTCCAACAGTTCCATGTCCTTTTTATGTTGAGGACACCAGAACTGTGCCCAGTACTCCAAGTGAGGTCTCACAAGAGCAGAATAGAGGGGCAGGATCACCTCCTTCTTGTTTTTCATGTGCCTTAGCATGCCTTCCAGGAGAATCTGCTCCAAGATTTTGCCAGGCACAGAGGTGAGACTGACTTCTGCTTTCCAGACAGGGCTCTCAGAATTACTCCAATTTCATATACAATTGTAAGTTAGATTGCACTGTTTGAACCTTGGAAATGCTGTTAGGTTCTCGAGAGCTGTCAGGTTTTGATGTGTATCAGGATATGTACAGTGCAAACCATATATTTAGAACATAAATAGGAAGCTGCTTCCTTTAGCTGTTGTATTGTGTCCTGGATTCTTTCTTTGTGTTTGCTCAGGTTCTTGTTCTGCTTCCTTGAAAGGGAAAATCCCATTTTGACTCTGGCTTGGGTTATTCAGTAGCACTGCCAGATTTTGCAGTTAAAGTGGTAAAGCTTGTCGTGCATCCATCCAGTTAAAGCATGTTGAGATGGTAGTCCTGCTTTTCTTGGGAGAAAACAGTGACGGTGATGGGGGGTGGGGTGGTCAGTGTCCATACTCTGTAGGGTGATATGTGGCAGTAGGGAGCATCTCATGACTGAGCCTAACTCAAGGGTTCCAGCACCTAAAAACTTGATTTTTGTTGTTGTTTTTTTTCTTGTGTGGGTTAGGTGTGATTGCTATGCTGTTTGCATCAGTCTGAGGAGCAATACCTGGAGAAATGTGGAGTTTCTTCCTAAGGGCCTGAAAGGCGAACTCTGAAACTTCTGTTGCTGCCTTATAAATGAAGTGACTAAGCTGGAGTTTTTGTCCTGAGTTTTTCAGGCTGGCTGCTGAAATCTGGTGCTCCCCCAGGGACTGAATTCCTCTTGCTCTAGCTGCTTGTGGTGGCTTTGGTAGGTGCAAGTACTGTGGCATAGTGGTCCATCTGTGTAAGCGGCGAGGAGAAGCAGACAGGCCAACCCAATATGGGTGATAAGCAAGCTTCTACTTTATTTGTGACGCAGTTCACTTATATAGGAGTGGTATTTAGCCACTCCTCCTA